>NW_008652325.1:27096-47869 GCF_000695815.1 Acanthisitta chloris | reverse complement strand
CTGCGGCTACCCCAGAACCTCAGCTCAGGTCTGGTACGTGAAAAAACAAAGGTGAGGCTCAGCCTGCAGTTGTTCCCCATGTAACTCTGTGAATCCACGCCTCCAGTCGCACCTGTGTCCGTGACTGTTGTGACGCTTGCTCTCTGTGTGTGTAAATCCATTGATCTTGGACCTGGAAGTGTGTTGGACCAGCCCTGGGGGCAGGCTTGGTGTTTGCCACCTCAGCGGGTTTGGGGTGTTGCTCCCCATTGTATTCCCTGCCGATCTCCAGTGGGAGCTTTGGGAATGGCTTTATTTGTGATCGTTTTCGTGCCACGCCGGGGCTGGGCTGAGCAGCCGCTGCAGGGGCTCAGCGTGGGGCGAGTGCGATAGGACCAGCTCATGCTGCCTGCAGGATGCTGCCCAAAGCTCTGGAGGGGGAAGCTCCAAGCCTGGGTTGGATTTCCAGTCGAGCTGGGCATTTCTTAGGAGCCATGGGAGCAGAGACCTGGTGTGTCGCTGGTAATGATCTGAACTCTAATGAATGCTCAGAGCCTGAACAAAAGGGGAGTCGTGCAAAGGGAAATGCTTGTCTGCAGCACGGCAGGTTGGTGCGTTCCATGTGAGGCAACCTTGGGAGCACCAAGGATGTTGTTTGTATCCATATAGTTTTAATTGTCACTGAGAGCCTGGCAAGTCAGCAGCTGGACCTCTGCCCCGTTGCTGAAGGGGACAGGAATCACACTGAATCACACTGAGGTGCTGCTGACCTCAGTCTGTGCCCTGGATGTAAGGAGGCCTTTGCCCACCTTCACAGCCTCTGTTGCTCCGCTGCTGTGCAGATGGTGTCAGGAATGGTGCTGCAGTGTCCTGACAAAGTGCTTTATGTCACGACACAGTGATTGCAGCCTGGGCTTGGCCCTTCTGGAGACCAAATATGTGAGAAGGACATTAGCTCGCTATTATTTTCTCATTTCCGCAGCCTTGCACGTTCCCACCACCATCTCACCTTCCTTACACTGATGCCAGAGAACAGCCAAATACCAGTTGTTGTGTCTCCCTGGGTTTGGTCTTTCCTTAGTGTCAGAACTGGGAGAAAGGAAAGCAAGATCCTGGGCAGAATTCCAGCTATTTCATAGAATCCCATAATGGTTTGGGTTGGAAGGACCTTAAAGCTCATCTTGTTCCACCCCCTGCCATGGGCAGGGACACCTGCTAGCCCAGGTTGCTCCAAGCCCTGTCCAACCTGGTCTTGGATTTTTTTTTCCAAGGCAGGGTGATGCCTGTGTTGCACATTGAGTTGTTCCCACATCAGCTTCTATCATATTCCCCAGGAGTTGTGTCTCTCCATGCTCATGCAGCAGCAGCTCTGCATCCCACGGGTGTTTTCGCATAGCAAGGATGTTTGTGCATGTTTTTCCTGCTGTGTTACCTGGAATTTTCCCTGACAGGTGACTCCACCCAGCCAGCATTTCTTTTCTGTGGTGGCAGGTGAAGCTCTTGGGTCTCGGAAGGCACCAGATGGTTTTATTATTTACTCTCTTGGACCTTTACAGGCAGCATGTGTAAGTGTAAATTTTCAGCCGAGTTGACTACAGCCTGTAGTCCCTAGGACTACGGTTTTCCCTGCGTTTTGCTGTGAGAGAAGCCCCAGAAGGAATGTCACCTGGAGAATACGTATTACTGCCATGCCTGGGGTCAGTATGAAGGTGGGGGTGGTTTAGTGCCACTGTTGAACGTGTGTTAGCTTTGACTTGGGGATTTCAACCACTGCCTGTTGCACTGGGCACCTTGTGGAGTGGTGTTTGCTCCCAAGGACAGCCAGGATGTGCTCGTTGTCCCATCCTTAATCTCAGGAAATTTAATTTATATCATCTTTGCATTTGACAGGAGTGACAGCAGCTGCAGCTTTGAAGTGGGAGGACAGGGATGGTGTGTTTGTACATTCTCAGCACATGGCTGATCCCTAAAGTTCTGTTTCCAGGACTTCCAAGAGGCATTGGGTTTGGGCTCAGCCTGCTCACCCGCTGCCGATTCCAGCCATTTCCACAGGATGTGAGCAAAGGCTGCTGGAAAAGGCTTCCCACTCTCTGTGTAAACAGAGCTGCGCCTCTAAGGGAGGCTGTTTTTCCATGTGTTCAGTCAGGGCAGGCTGTGTTGGAAAACATCAGTTCAGGCTTTGCCCTGATGAATTTTCCTAAGCTCGAAGGAAAATAAGCTTCAAGCTTTGACTTTTGAATTACGGCGTTATGTGGGGATGACTGTAAGGGCTTATTTCCTTAGAAATGTGTTAGAGCTTGAGCTGGGCTCAGATGTGGCCCAAATCCAGATAAAAGCTGCGGAAAGAGGACTGTGGGGTGCTGGAGATGTGCTCCATGGGTATTTCTCCAGATAAGAGCTCCTCTCAGAGCATGTTTGCTGACTGGAGTGACACTGCCTGGATCTCTCGGGGATGTCACCAGCAGCATCAAGGCACCAAACTGTGCTGCCAGGAACAGCCACTGCAGCTTTTGATGTAGTTCGGAAATTCAGGTCAGAATTCCTTTTGAACTTGCTTGCGCCGGCTGATTAGAGGAGACCAGGGCGACACATCCACGTGAAAACCACGGCTTGTGTTGAGCAACCTGCAGAAATCAGGGCTCTTGCCTGCAAGAATTGCAATTTCAGAAGCTGCTTTGGACTGTATTTGCTCTCCCATTTCTATGGCAATTTTTAAAATATTTATCTTTGCTTGCTGCACTCCTACTGCGACATCTGGGACTGAGAATCTTCATTTCCCCCTACTTAATATAGTTCAGGCACCAGCAGTTTGCAGTTCCAACATGCTGCATCTCTTCTTATGTTTCAGATTCATTTTGAAGCACTTGCCTGGCTTATTTTGTCTTGTGCTTGTGCATATTTTGTCATAATTTGAGTTTCTCAAGATAAGTTGGTAGAGCTGCCTGAATTTAGTTGGAGCTTCTTGTTCAAGGCCAGGTCAGAGCAACCTGATCTAGTGGAAGGTGTCCCTGCTCATGGCAGGGGTGGAACAAGATGGGCTTTAAGGTCCTTCCAACCCAAACCTTTCTGGGATTCTGTGACTCTCATTAGGCTAATACTGAAGTGCTGTGGTCATGTCCCCTCCCACCACTGGCCTTGTCCCATCTCAGATGGGTGGGTACAGCCCCCTCAGTGCTTGGAGGTGCTTGGGCTATTCCAGGTCTGGATAATAGGTCAAGCTTGGTGAAAAGACGCTTAAATTTGGATTGGATGTGAAGGGACAACATTAGGTGTCCTGCTGCCAACTGCCTCGTTCCAGAGAGGTAACAGTGAGGGACTGTTGCTGAATCCTGCAGATCATTCCCCAAAATACCTTAGCCACATCCATATTTTGTGATGCACAACCTGCCCAGTGCCCTATGGAGCTGCAGAAATCATTGCTGTTGCCATTACTGACAAGTGACACTTTTCGGTGGGGAGAAGATCATCTCTGGTTTGCTGAGAGATTTGGGGATTTCTGAGTAAAAAGCAGCTCATAAATGTCAAAATCCTGCCGTGAGGTCAGAGTGGCTGCAGGAAGGAACTGTCCATCCCAAAACTTACCTTGGGGAATCTGTGTCATGGATTAATCGTTCCAACTGGTTTTCTGTCATGCTGGAGAGCCTGCAGTGATTTAAAAGTAATGCAAGTGATTTAGCTGCACTTCAGCAAGGAATGATGAATCCTTTGGGTGCTGTTATCGGTGTGGTGAGCTGTCATCCATCCTGCTCTTCCTGCAGCTGCTTTGGACAGGCACAGCAGCTGCTCGGGAGTCCCAAAGCCTCCTGGACCTTCAGGTTTCTGCAGACATGGACATACACTGCAGATCTGGAAGGGACATAGGGGATGCTTTAGCCGCTGTGAACAGGACTTTGGGATGCAGTCAAATCCCAGGATTCCATAATGTGCGATAATCCATGGTTTGCCCCGTTCTTGTGTTCGGAATGATGCCAGTTAGGGCTGAGCTTTGGGGTGGCAGGATGTTAACAAAGGGAGACCTTGGAAGGATGATTTTGTCATTAAGAAGTAGGAGTGAATTTGAAATTAGCACAATTTCTCTGAATTTTATTTGCTTATTGACATACTATGGATTTGACTTCTATTTTTTTTTTGTTTCTTCCTTACTATTTAATATTTTTAAGCCTCACTAGACAACCAGAATTCAAATATGGCATAGAGGATGGAAGTGTAACGCTGTCTTTTCTCAGTGGTGATGCATCCCCAACATCCAGTGCTTCTGCTTCTCCACACACTTCCTTGCTCATTAGCTGAGAAATAAAAAAAAAATCCTAGAAAAAATAAGTGTAAATTCTTCAAGTGAGTAGAAACTGCAGCAAATCCTCGCCCAGCCTGTTGGGTGGGTCAAACAAACTCATGAAATCTGTTTGAAATGGAATTCCTGGGTTGTAGTTTCCTGTCCTGCCTCAGCTGTTTTCATGGTCTTTGTGGTGGTGCTGTGGGTGCTCTTCCCAGCCCCTCACACCTTGCTCTGTGAGGATTCCCTGTGGCTTTAGCCCCATTTCTCCATCCTATGAAGCCTGGACTCAGCGGGGACATGGTTTGATAATAACAGGGTTGCATCACCACCACCCCCAGGCTGTTCTGCACCTCCTGTTGCCAAAGACAAAGGTATTTGTCCTTCCCTCACCATCTGCTTTACCCCCTGAAAGATTTAAAGGAATTCTTTGTTGCTCACTTTTCACCGTTTGCTGGGAGCTGGTTAGATGCCAGTTCATGGGAGCAATGTGGAAGGGCAGCACTGATCCCTTCTCTCTGGTATCCTGTGACAGAACCCAAGGGAACAGCTGGAGCTGTGTCGGGGGGGGATTAGGTTGGATATTGGGAAAAGGTTCTTCCCCCAGAGGATGGTTGGACACTTGTACACCTCCCCAGGGCAGTGGTTACGGCCCCAAAGCTGACAGAGCTCAAGGAGTATTTGGCCAATGCTCTCAGGCACAGGGTGAGTTGTTGAGATGTCCTGTACAGGGTCAGGAGTTGGACTGGTGATCCTTGTGGGTCTGTTCCAGCTCAGGATATACCATGATTCTGTGAAATGTGTCTGGCAGAAGCTGGAGCACTGGGAGAAGCGCTCTCCCAGCACCTGCTGCCAACGCCATATTGACAGTGAATCCAAGAGACATTGTCTAGACTGACAATCACCAAGCTGGCGTTGTCTCAATGGGATTTTGAGCAAGGAGACATGATGTCTCAGAGTCTGTCCTGTCTTGAAGCCGATACTTCCTACTTTGCTGGACTCTGGTGATGCCCTTTGTCTCATGCTTATGGACCTTTAGGCTCTTAGTTTCTTCTTTCCATCCACAGTGCGCAGCACAGTGAGGGGGTGTGTAGTCTGAAATTTGCAGAGATTGGTGGGTGTTTGCCTTCCCTAATTAATATATTCTGCTAGAAAATCTCATCCATGAATTCTGGCACATTGAGTTTCCACACTCTAGCCCCTTTCATGGGTGTTGAGGCAAGTGCTTAACTTTGCATTTGCTTCTCAGAAATATTACACTTTCCATCACCTTTTAATGTTTTGATTAGTGTGTCATAGAATCATGGAATGGTTTTGGTTGGAAGGACGTTAAAGCTCATCCAGTGCCACTCCCTGCCATGGGCAGGGACACCTTCCACTAGCCTAGGTTGCTCCAAGCCCCATCCAACCTGGCCTTGAACACTTCCAGGGATGGAGCAGCTGCAGCTTCTCTGGGCAACCTGTGCCAGTGCCTCACCACCCTGACAGCCAAGAATTTCCTCTTAATACCTAATCTAAACCTGCTCTCTGTTAATTTGAAGTTATTCTCCCTTGTCCTGTCCCTTTATGCTCTTGCAAATTGTCTCTCTCCATCTTTCTTGTAGGCCCCTTCGGATATCTTTGTTTCCAGCTCAAAAATAAATGGGAGCTCTCAGTGCTTGTCTGCACATACATCTTAACTCCAGAGAGGCAGCAGCATGGTATCTTCAGTACATCCCAGGGCTGGTGAGGCCTTGCTTGACCTTAACTTCTTGTTAGTTTTGTTCCTTTACCTGCAAAATGGTGCAGATCACCACTGTGACACTTCCCGGCTGGGACATGGCGGGTGCTGTGCTGCTGCAGTGTGTGAGGCGTTTCAGGCTGCGCTGGGCAGGTGGGTGCTGCATAGCCACAGAGTTTTCTGGCTGGGTGTGTATCTCTGATGTAAACTCCTTTTGTTCCCTGTTGAGAGAGAGAAAAGATTTTCTGTATGGTTACAGTCTCTTTAGCAAACAGATCTGCCTTTAAACACTTTGGTGTGATCCAGGCCTGCTCCTGAGCACTAGATGGTTAAGTCCATAGTTGGTAGCTTCCATCAAAGGCTTCGCACTGGGAGTTACATACATGAGTGTGAAGGTGGCACAACACAAATGTGTTTGAGGTGATTCAGCAAGTGGACAGCATAGAAACACTGCTTTAGTGTGTGAGACACACCCCATGTGTTACAGCACAGCAGCTCCCCTCCCAGGAGCTAGGATCAGGAGGAGACACGTCATTTGCAGTGCTCATCCGTCGATAATGTCCGTGTGAAGATGGTATTGGAGATCTTGGTATACTGCATGCTAACAAAATCATTGCATTAGCACTGCTGCCAAGTCAGCAGTCAGCTAAAAGCTTTGGATATCGATTTAGGTTAAACCTTGGCTACCCAGTCTGCACTAATACATGGCTTTTTCCAGTGCATCCTCTTTTTTTTTAATGGCTTGAAAGTCAGTATCCTGGAGCTCGTCTTCACTTCAGGTGAAATGTCCCAAGAACACTTATGTTTCATAGTGGATAGTGGATCATTGTGGTTTGTGAATTTAGGCTGCAAAATAACTTTATTTATTGCAAAATTGAAATTCTTCCCCCAACATTCTTCCTTCACTGTTGACGGCAGCTGGAATAGAGCTCAGGTGTGCCCAGGTGGGCAAGAGTCCAATGGCACCTGCTTGTACCAGCCACAGTGTGGCAGCAGGACCAGGGCAGTGCCTGACCCCTGTGCTGGCACTGCTGAGGCACCTCCAGTCCTGGGGGCAGTTCTGGGCCCCTCAGGATAAGAAGGACATTGAGGGTCTGGAGAGTGTCCAGAGAAGGGAATGGAGCTGGGGAAGGGTCTGGAGCACAAGTCTGATGAGGAGTGGCTGAGGGAGCTGTGGGGTCTCAGCCTGGAGAAAAGGAGGCTCGGGGGACCTTCTTGCTCTCTCCAGCTTCCTGACAGGAGGTGCAGCCAGGTGGGGTGAGGCTCTGCTCCCAGGGAACAAGGGACAGGGTGAGAGGAAACAGCCCCAAGTTGTGCCAGGAGAGGTTTAGATTGGATATTAGGGAAGAATCCCTCATGGAAAAGGTGGTCAGGCACTGGCACAGGCTGCCCAGGGCAGTGGTGGAGTCATGGTGACTGGAAGTGTTTAAAAGCTATGTGGATGTTGGACTTGGAGACATGCTTTAGTGGTGAACGTGGCAGTGCTGGTTAGTGGTTGGATTCAATGTTTTCTGAGTTTTTTCCAACCTTAACAATTCCATGATTCTATGATTGATGTGCATGTGCCACCAAAGCATTTTGCTGGAGAATCAGAGGCTTGAACACGAGTACTTACATGATGACTTGCCCCTTTGGTAAACCCTGACCTGGTGTTTGCTTAACTTCATGTTCCTGAACACTAAAACTCCATTCTTCATTCCCATGGTGAAGCATTTAACCTGAATTTTACAGCAGTGTTGGAAACCTGAATCTTGACTGGTTATCCTATGAGAGATTGCTATGAGGCTGTTAACACTGATTGTTTGAGTCTCTGGACTAAGGAAAGTTTTTGCACCTGTGTCTCAATGGTTTTTATGGAAACAAGGCTTATGCAGTTTGCTTTCCCTCTCACACTGATTCCCAATCCTGTTGCCCCTCTGCCTGATTCAACAGGAGGATGAAGGTCTCAAAGATCCTACTCTAGGATCTAGTAGGTTTAGATTAGATAATAGGATGAAATTGTTCACTTTGAGGGTGGTGAGGCACTGGCACAGGTTGCCCAGAGAAGCTGTTGCTGCCCCATTCCTGGAAGTGTTCAAGGCCTGTTCCAGGCCAGGTTGGATGGAGCTTGGAGCAACCTGGGCTAGTGGAAGGTGTCCCTGCCCGGGGGGGGGGGGGGGGAATTGGATGAGCTTTAACGTCCTTCCAGCCGAAACCATTCTATGATTCCATGTTCCTCAGTTCCCTCAAGTTTCATAAGACAGGAGAGGGAGAGGAAAGCCCCCATGAGCATCCTCGCCAAAGGCAGGAAAGCTCAAAATCCTGGAGACAGAGGAGGGAAAGGTCCAAATACCCAGCCTGGCTGCAGCCAGTGGCAAAGGCTTCTCCACCAGCACTGCATGGGTAGGAAATGCCATTTTCCTGCTTCCCCAGCTGCCTGTTCTGCTGGCTGAGCTGGAGGAGGTGGATGTGATCCTGGGCTTCCCGGGCCAAGGCACTGGTGCACCGGGTCAAACTCTAACACTCACTGGGGGCTGCTGTCCTCCAACAGCGTTTGCCTGACACATAGGCACCTCAGGGACAGTGCTTTGCCCTGGGTGGGCAGCAGTGCAGTGGGAATTGTCCTGGGAGCAGCTGTTTGGATTCATCAGATTAGTCTGTGCAAAGAAAAGTTTTTAACAAAATAGTCCCACATCACCTAATGCAGCCTGTCAGAAAATCAGGAATTGAGTCACCCAATGTGTTTGAGTTCCTCCTAGTTTTGGTAACAGACCCTTTCCAAGATATTTCCACACTTCACATGTAATTATTTC
Source organism: Acanthisitta chloris (assembly GCF_000695815.1). Lineage (NCBI taxonomy): Eukaryota > Metazoa > Chordata > Aves > Passeriformes > Acanthisittidae > Acanthisitta > Acanthisitta chloris. The sequence goes on along the minus strand of NW_008652325.1, from coordinate 39,105 downwards.
ACCTGGGCAGGTTTTCTGGGAAGTTTGAACATGGAAATGGGCATTAGGCTGTATGGAAATGTAAATACAAAAATTATAGGAGTTGTGTTTTCAGGCTTTTTTCATACAGTCAAACATAGACTGGATTTTAGGTCAGTACCATGTGTTTTCCTCATGGTGCCACTATAAATTTCTTTCACTTGTAGAGATGAACGAATTTCAGTGACTTTGGGAGGTTTGAGATGTCTGTAGAGCGTAAGGAGCGCTGTGACATTTTTCCAGGCTGTACTCAAAATCGTGATCTACAGCTTTCCAAGTGCACATTGTCCATGAGCTCCAGATATGCTGTGCTTTCTTAACAAAGGAAGAGGTGACAGTTATTCCCAGGATCTGCCGGTGTGCCTTGGCATTATTGAGCAGGAATTCTTGCTGATGAATCACCTCATGCAGGTTTGGATAAATCTATTCATATGTTTTTATCAAGCAGCCTCTGTGCAAACTGTTTATCCTCCAACCACATGTGTTACACCAGGAGGAGCAGCTGCCCGTTTCCTTGGAAAAGCCTTTTATTTGCTTGTTTAGGGATTAATCAGGTTTCCTGGCTAACGTGCAGTTTTGCCTTCCTCGTTTTCAGCTGAACTATGATTATTTGTTTGCTGGGAAGTGTTTGACGCAGGGATATTTGGAGCTAAGGTCTTGCCGGAAGCCGGCAGAGGGAGCGTGTGAGCCCGGAATATCCTTATTTACGGTGCTACAAAATTTAGGGGTGACTTCAGGAGATGGGAGGATTCGCACAAGCACACAGAGATGAGGAGCAGCCGATTATTGCACCAAGCAGCACAGCTCTTGTTGTTCTCCTAGAGCTTATCAAGCAAGGTTTCATCAGGTTTTAAACAAATTAAGCTGTTTTAAGAGCAATAAGATTGTCAAATGAATGAGTCTCCGAATTCCAAATGCATCCATAACAAATGGAGAGGTGATTGGATGTTGAAGATCTCACTTGTTTGGCAGTGTTCCAAAGGGATATTAGAGGATTGTCTTGGTGCCCTCACTTTTTGGTCTGGTCTTGATTTATTAATATTTTATTATGCTTTTTGGCCAAATCTGAGGTTTTGTTGCGATGTGATGATGATGATGATGATGATGATGACAGATTTCACTTTGTACCGCTGCTATGGTGTCATTCCACTCTGCTGCTTCCCCTTGTTCCTGTGAGCCCTACCCCAACAAGTCTCTCAAACTCAAACTCCCTAGTTTGTATTTCAATAGTAAATTCAAAATAAGCTTCAAAATTTCCTTCCTTGTTTTCAGTGCTTTAATTTTGTAGGAAAATAGATCCAGCAGAACTTATTTTTAGGTGGCAGTGCTGTTTGTGCAATCAATCTTGCTGTGCAATGTTATATTACTGCTTGTTTTTTTCTGAAAGCTTGGAAAAAAATGAGCAGGAATCTGGAATAGCTGAGGGTTGGGTCATCATTGGGGTGGGAGGAATTCCTGGTGACTTTAAACCTTTTTATTTATAGGAATGTCAATCAAAATTCATCTGGAATCTTGGGCAATGTGGGGCAGGGCACGTGGCAGTGTGAAATGAATTCTTGTCATTTTGAATTTGTCTCTGGACCCTCCAAAAACACTGTTGTAACAGGCAAAACACACACAAAGAGGCTGTGCTGAGACAGAAGTGTATTGGAATTTCCAACCTTGCGGATGGAATTTAGGAATCCTTTATTTTCCTATACGCTTAACTTTCCTACAAACTAGGACTTTTTTTCTGCTGAAAGGTGGGGGGAAGAAAAAGCTGTGCTTCAAAGCACTTGTGATTGGTGTTTGCAAGGATGAGGAGAATCTGTGGTGCTGTGTCCCGAGGTCTTGCTTGCTTACCTGAGCTTGATGCTCCCGGCAGCACAGCCAGGATACTGCTCATCAATTGTCAGTTTCCAAGAAGTTTTGTTTTCTTTGTTGGACTAAAATTTGCCTTTTTTCCCCATTGTTGGACCTGCCCAGCAGTTGATTTTCAAGTGGATTAGCTCCAGCTGGCGCAAGTTTTGGAGGACCAGGAACATAATCATATTTAACGATATTTATCCCTACCCTGAATCCTGTGGTTCCCACACACTTTTCACTCCCTGTGCTGTTGCTTTCATAAAATACTGTGCTGTAGTGTTAGAAGTTATGCTGGATTTTCCTCTTATCTCCCAAAATGGTCTCAGGGCTCCTGTAGAGCAACAAAACTGAGGTGGAGGGGGAAAGCTGCCTTGATGGCACAGCTGCAGGAGGCACATCCGTTTGATGGAATAGGTTTTCTCTTTTAAACTGGGGAAGAGAATAAGCTTAAAAGGTCTAAATGTTTCCCTTAACTGCAACCCTGCCATGCCGACTGGGCTACCGACACACGGAATAAGTAGTGGCAAGGTATGAGGAAGAGGCTGGAATGGGTTAGAGGCAGTTGCTGTTTTCCACCCCTAAATTGCCACCAGAACTCCTGATTGCCAAGTGCAATTAAGTCCCTTTCTCCTTCCAGCCCAAATCCTGGGCCAGCCAGGGCTGGATCCTTTCACACACCTGGAGTGGTTTATTCTTAAGTGAGAACGCATCTCCTCCAATGATATTTGGAGAGAGGACTTTTTGTGGCATGTGAAAATGAGCATTCAGTCACTGTAATGCGCTCTGACTCAGGACTATTGCTCAGCCTCTGATTTTCATTCAAGAACTTTCCCTTGGAGGCTTTTTTCCCATAAAATCTGTTGACTGTAAAAACACAACAAAAAAAGGCAGGTCAAAACCCCGGCGGGTTGAAGCACTTCTTAAACCAGCTGAGAGATGTGGAGAAGAGCAGCAGTTCAGGATGGGAACCGCTGATGCCACCCATGCCGAAGATTTCGGGGTCCATGGGACCCCATGCCTGAAGGTAGGAAAAGCTTGGGTCAAGAGGAGGTTTGCAGGAGCAGGTTTTGAGAAGTGCTTCAACCTGATGGAGTTATTTTTGCCTGCATTTAATATTCCTCAGGTGTTCATTCCAGATAATTACTTTAGCAGAATAAATAGCAGGTTCTTAACTAATTTCAGGAGGGTAGAGAGGGAAAATTGAAGTGCTCTGAAAGGAGGAAAAGGATTATAAAATGTTTTGCCAGCTGGCAGAGGCACAGCTTTTAAGAAGGGGCAGGCAAATTTGTTCAGTGCCAGCAGAGCTCTGTTCCCAGTGCCCTTCTAGCATTTCCTTACAGGTTATTTTAAGCAGCTGCAATTCCTCCTCGGTCAGGCTTTATGCTAATTCCTGAGCACCCTAAACTGTTCCTACTGCTGGAATATAAAGGCATTTGTCTGGCTCCAGGAGAGCTACAGAGTGCAAAATATATAGTGGTGTTTTGAGGGGCTCGTGTTGGTCTTTGCAGCGATCGATTCGAGCAGAATGGGGTTCCAGGATGTATCCTGGAGTAATTGGACTGCGTATACTTTTGGATGAGATGTGACTCCTTAAATCTTTTTGTTACAGCTTCTTGAGTGCTCAGAGATTTATTTTAGCCCAGGTACAAACTCAAGTCCAGCATGGTGCAAGCAGAGAGCACCTGGAGAGCCAGAATGAGGGAGAAAGCAGGGTTATAGGACAGAGCTTTGCTTTGCCATTCAGGGGTGGTTATTCCCAGCCTACTGTTCCAAACAAAAATCTGCATCTGTGGCAGGTCAAGCTTGAAGGGTTATTTTGATGCCAAGTTGCTTTTTGGGAGCTGAGTTTATTGCTAGTCTTGTTTTCCTTAAGAAAAATAACCCTGCGTAGGTGTGACACGTGGAGGATGGTTATTCCGTATGCTCTAACATTTAGAAAATAAGGATTTATCAAAGTAGGGGCTTTTAAATATTTATAATATTATCAAGTGGTTTGGTGAGAGCAGAAAGCTCAGTGGAGCTTCTCCATCCGCAGATCTGTACAAGCACGAGCTGATTAAGGCATTGAGAAGTGTTCCTGCTCCTCCTGCCTCATTTAAATTGGCCCCAAAGATGTGTTTTGAACCTCCAATGTGGTTTGTGCCTGTGATCAACTTGCCGTGTTGTGTTGTTCCCAAGCTTACTCCAGACGATCAAAATTGGGATTTAATAATTGAAGAAAACCCTCTTTCTAGCAGGCGTTTGTTCCTCCACTCCTCAGCTGACTCCTTCCAGCATTAAATACTGTGGACATTATTTAAAGGACAAATAAAAGCTGTTGGAAACACATGTGGTCTTACCAACACACCAGATGTTATGTGTGAACGTGGTGAGCTGAGGCTGATGCTCCTCACTGTCCCCCACATGTCCTGCTGTGCCTGAGCTGGAGGCAAATGCCCTCCTAGTCAGATTTCTGGTGCGTTTTTAGGGTGTGAAACGCCTTCTGGCAGGCTGTGCTGGACTGTTTTCCCAAGCTGTGAGGTAGGGACTGACCCTTCTGCCTCCTATCTTCCCAGCTGGAGCAAAACCGCATCCCAAGGCTGGAGTGCCACTTGGCTCCCTGCCATGCCATGTCAGGATGGAAATCAGCACGGGCCCTTCACAACCATGGATGCATTTGCTTGGAAAATACCCAACCGTCTGTTTTTTCATTATTTTTTAGCACAGGTCCGCTTTCCCCTCCCCTCCTCCCTGCCACGTTCCACTCCTTAACCTTTGGAATTTATGCTTTTTCTGCTGTGTAACGCAGTTTGCTGGCAGCAGCGGCACTTGTGTCGCAGCGTTTGGGTTTCAGCCTTCCTCTGTCACAACATTGACTCTAAGAAGGATTTCTGACACAGGAGAACGTGTGGAGCATCTGCTAGGATGAGAATTCCAAGCTGAATTTTGCATGTTTTCTCCCAAAGATTGACAGCTCCATGGATTTTCCAAAGCTGCTTCATCAGGGAACCTGACAAAAGTGGAGACTAATGCTATCGCATGTCATTTTCCTGAGCATGAATTAGTTTCCATGGTAAGCTTTTCCTCTCCACAGCTCTGCTGGCTGCTATTCCCAAGTCTCTTCCGCTCAGTGTGTGCCGGGGTGGGAAAGCCTTGAACTTAGCTGGAAGCCGGTAGAGTTTGCATCTTTGGAAACTTGCAACAGTAACTTACATTATTTCTGATAAATAAGCCACATTTATTAATCAGATTTATAACCCACATTTTATGATTTAATGTGGTATATTTGTCAAGATATTTATAGTCAGGATATTTATCCTGATAAATAAACCACATTAAACCATGACACCAAATAACTTAAATTCCTTCTAGCTGTATTTTCTGTGATAGTAAGAGTTTGGTAAACACAAGATGTTATATTGTTGTATTGAAGTATGTTGGGCAAAAAGCTGTGTCTTGTCTTCCCTCTTGAGGAATGGGTTTGATTCCCAGGATTTGTCCCATTGACTATGTTAGCTGCATCCCATCATCCCAGTTGAACCGGGACCTAGGGACGGATGGGCACCCACTGCCTTACAGAGTTGGGAGAAACTCATACTGAGAAGCACATGAGCTGAGAGCTTGCCCTGGTTTGGGTCCTTTCCTTGTGCTAGGAAAGGATAAAAAGGGAATTTCTGGAAAAGAAAGTCCTGTGTCAATCTTGGGAGCTGTTATTTTGGTTTGGGCTATCATTGCATGTGCAGTCACGGAGCAGTTACATCCCTTGGTCTTCACCCAGCCACCCTGGAAGGGAAGGCTGTTGCTGCTCGCCCCAAAACAAGTTGGCTGCTTCCTAGGAAATAGTGTCCAGGGATTTGCTTTGCAGCAACAGGCATGGATTTAACCACACACCATGCCAACTGCCCAGGACACAGCCTCTCATTAAGATGGATTTATTTCAATGATATATTTCTGTCATTGACACGTTACCTTATCCTTAAGATGTTCTGAATAGCTGGAAATACAATCTTTGCTATCCCGGACTTCCATCAGCAGTAAATCCTGTGGGGGGTTTTCTTTTCTCACCTTCCAGCCAGAACTGTGTGCAAGGATTTAACAACAAAAAAAAGGAAGAGGAGGGTGCTAAGGGAGAATGGAATTGGGATTTTCACCCCCCAAGAAGTTGTTTGGGGTAGAGCAGGCTCGCTGGCACAGCTGGCTTTGCAGGGGAGGAGGAACTGTTCATCTGTCACTTCGATCCTGTCTCACCTTGGGTTGTGCTGACTCTGTGGGGATCCCCGTCCCCATTGCTGCCCGGCCCCACGCTGCAAACCAGGCAGGGCAGCACGATGCTGTCTGCTACCCAGCGAGGGAGCAGTGGCTCCAGAGGCTCCGTTCCTCCAGAGGATTTGGGTCTTTGACACCATCTGTAGGCAGCAGTGGGGTGGCAAGAGGTGAAATGACCTGGGAGAACATACCAACAGAGAAATGTGTGTTCCTAGACTTTACAAACCCCATGTCCTTAGCTCAGTGTTTCATAGAATCATCAAGGTTGGAAGAGGCTTTTAAGATCAAGTCCACCTGTCCACTTGGCCCTACCTCTAGCATTTCCTGGCACTAGTTTGCTGTGGTAGACCTTTGGTGCAACACACACCTTGCAAACACATTCCTGATGCTCTTAATTCTCTTTGTGACCTTACTGTTGTCCCTTTTCCTGTCCTTTGAAGCTGTGAAGTGGAATGCCATGGCCAGCTCCTCGGACAGTGATGATGATGGTTTCATGGCTGTGGATCCAGAAGACACTGTGGTGGAAGGGATGATGGAGCAAGACGATGAGCCACACGCTGAGCTGGAGGTTGAGGAAACCAGGCATAACAGATCAATGTTGGAGCTGCCAGAAGAGGTTTTGGAATATATCCTCTCCTTCCTTTCACCCTATCAAGAGCACAAAACTGCTGCCCTTGTCTGCAAACAGTGGTATCGACTAATCAAAGGTACAAGTAATGAGAATGCATTTTTTTTAATTGTGGGAACATGGATTTGTGTCCCAGCTGCTCTTTGCTTTGCTTTAGCTTTGCTTCTTGTTTTCTGTTCAAATTCTGAAATCTGACTTCTGTAAAATGCCAGAAAAATAGCAACAGCCATGGGGTCACTTACGGATATGTATGATACAGCAAATCTGCAGGTAAAGTTTGGACGAGGATACAAGCAAAACCATGGGCTCACGGAATTGCTGTAACAGCGCAGAAATGAGCCCCTCAGCCTCTTCTGGGGTATAAAACCCAAAGAGATTGTGAATTCCCCATCCCTGGAGGTTTTCAAGGCCAGGTTGGATAGGGCTTGGAGCAACCTGGGCTAGTGGAAGGTGTCCCTTCCCATGGCAGGGGCTGGAACTGGATAAGCTTTGAGGTCTGATCCCTTCCAACCCAAACCAGGCTGTGAAAGCAGCAAAACTCTCAAACCCCCAGGACAGAGGAGCTCCCTTTGCTGCGTTTGAATGCTCCCAGTGCAGCACTGTTTGACCTTGCATTCCAGCTTTCCTCCCCAGCAGCCCCTGTTGCTGCTGTCCCAAGTCTAATGTAGCTTTAATTGTGCTTTGTTTGCGTCTTGCTAGGTAATTAACCTAGGAAGGGAAACAACCCTATGTCTGATGCTTACAGCTCTGCTGCAGATAAGTGGAATATAAAATCTGCATTAATATAGGTCTTCATATTCAGACTTCCTGAAGGAGTAGCCCTGAGATAGACATCCTTCACCAGTATTAATTCCGAAGCCTTATGGAGATATTTTAATGCTGGATATGTATGATACAGCAAATCTGTAGGTAAAGTTTGGACGAGGATACAAGCAAAACTCTCTACTTCATTTTATTTTAATACATTGGATAATTTCTGGTGTGATTCTGTTGGGTACACACTTTTATCACAAGCTTCATTTGAAAAATAGGGAGTTTAGGAGGTGACCACAGTTAAATCCTTAGGAAATGAGGCACATTGCTGCACTTCTTGAAAGTACAGGGCTGATGTCAGGTGAGGAATGCCTTTGGCAGTTGTGTGGGCTGATGCCTAATTTGTGGACTTCTCTGCACATCTGAAAGCATTGCTCAGATTCCAGGCATTTTCCACCTTGCCCAGAGTTTAACTGGCTGTAGGTTAAAAAACCCCAGCTGCTCCAGGAGGACTCTTTTTGCATAGTTTTCGGGCAGCAGCAGCCCACATCCCTGTTAAGGGTCTTTTCCAATTGCAGCAGACCTTGAGTGGCTGCTTGGCTGTGCTGGTTCCTGGAGCTGCCTAAAGTGCTGCAAAGGATGCAGCTGGAGTGGACAAACATCTGACAGACTGTGGGAAACATTCCAGGAGTGGAAGGGAGGGATGAGCAGCCATGGCATTGGTCTGAGTCTCTAGTCTCAGGGGATGGGTGGTCCTGGGCAGCTGTGCCATTTTGGGGCATTTATAGCCAAAAAAGGGAGTGTAATTGCCACCTGTGTGCGATGGAGCTGAGAGGTAACTTGAGGTAAATGCTTGATTTGTTTTCTCCTGGTTGATTTTTCCTGTTTGCCGGGATGCATCTGCTGTGAAGTCCTATAGCTCTCATTCCGCCTCCGGTGTGATTCTTGGAGACAAGCTCCTTGAGGACCCCAGGCTTTATAATGTTTTTTAAAAGCCTTCCTGCTTTATATCACAGAGTGGGATTTCTCACTGGGGGTGTTCCTGCACGGGGCTTTCAGTAAGCAAATCCTTGGGGAAAAACTTGTCAGGTTGTGGCATCTTCAGTGCAGGTGCCACCAAGCATCTGTTGAGCTGCTGCTGTCACAAACCTTCTCCAGACCCTTTTCTCTTTGCAGGGAGCAGCCTCTGGCCCCTCACATGTGTTTCTCACACAGAATTAATTTCAACTCTGGAGCTCTCTGCTCCGTGAGGAGCTGTTCTTGGCCAGAATCTGATTTTTATCACTGATCTCTCCTATTTCTTTTGGATACCTGTGCATTTGGATTCCTGATGCACGCACACTCTTAAAAATTCATTAGTCCACATTATTTGTCCTCTGAGGTTCATTAAGGGAAGGTGAGCTGCTCCTTGGGGTGCTGTGAGGGGACAGGGAGCTCATGGTGCAGCAGAGAAGGCTGAAAACCAGCTCTGCAAAGCATCCCATGTGCTTCCTTCCTTTCACAGAGGCTTTGTCTTCCCAAGCTGGAGCTGACAGAGACTGGGATGTAGTGAACCAGTGGTCAGTGAACATTGCTGATTTCCACATTTGCAAAGTTCATTATTCTCTTTAATCCTCCAAATTTCCAACATACCTATAATCCAAATACAGAGGTTCTTTCCAATTGCTGTCATGCTGCTTGTACAACCCTGCAGGCACAGTTTGTTCCTACCGTGCCCCAGATTTTACTGACATGGTTTTTTTTTCCCCAGGTGTGGCCCATCAGTGCTATCATGGCTTCATCAAGGCAGTGCAAGAAGGAAATATTCAGTGGGAGAGTCGCACTTACCCCTACCCCGGCACCCCCATCACACAACGCTTCTCACACAGTGAGTACCTGCTGGGAAAAGCCACCTGCCCTCATTGGTGGTGGGAAGCTGCATCTGAGGGGTTCCCACTGCATCCCTCAGGATCTGGCAGTGCCACACATGCCCATGGCTATGGGAACTCCAGCCAGGGAGTGTGACACAGCTCTGCCAAGACAAGCACTTTGCACAAGAATAGGGATTCAGGAGCTGCTGGTCGTGGATAATGGCTCATTGGTCCTAGGAAGTGTTGGTGGAGCTGAGGTGGGATTGTGGTTTTCTGGTTGTGCATGTTTTACGTGCAGGGTTATTTCTGCAGCAACCCTTCTTTGAATCATTTAGGTTGGAAAAGCCCTCCAAGACCATGGAGTTCAACCACTAACCAACACTTGTCACGTTCACCACTAAACCATGTCCCCAAGTACGACATCCACACATTTTTTGAACACTTCCAAGAATGATGACTCCACCGCTGCCCCGGGCAGCCATTCCAATGCCTGATGCCCCTTTCAGTGAGGAAATTCCTCTTGATGTCTAAGCTAAACTTCACCTAGTGCACCTTGAGGCTGTTTCCTTTTGTCCTGTCCCTTGTTCCCTGGGAGCAGAGCCTAACCCCCACCTGGCTGCACCTCCTGTCAGGGAGTTGTAGAGTGCAGAAGGTTCCCCTGAGCCTCCTTTTCTCCAAACTGAAACCCCCAGCTCCCTCAGCCTCACCTCAAAAGTTTTCCAAACCCCTCCCCATCTCCATTCCCATCTCTGGACATACTCCAACCCCTCAATGTCTTTCTTGTTATGAGGGACCCAGAACTGCCCCCAAGATTTGAGCCAGAGTTTTGTGTCCTCTTCAATGAAACCTTCACTTAGCCACTGGTCTGGAGTCATTCCCATCGAAGCCAGTCAGTGTAGGTAACTGCAGCGCACAGGGATGCACACTGGCTGCTTGCACAGATCGTCTGCATCTGTGAGGAAAGTTGGGAAGAAGCTGAGTGTGCTCACTTCAAAGTAAAGGTGTTGCAGGTGTGTTTGGTGATAGACGTGAGCGATTTGGTCACTAATACTGCTTAATGTAAATGTAATTCCTACTCTGCTTCCAGGTTTCTGGAAGAGAACAGAAACGGAAAAGATGCTTGAATAAAGTATCTTTTTTGGGAAGATACTTAAATAAAACTTTTTCTTTGTAGTGCAATAGCATCAAGTGCCTCAGCACACTGCCGAAAAAGACGACAAAAATCCAGTCCCATAGCTTTGGCGCTCTGGGATCCCTCTGGGACCAGTTCTTCAGGGAGCAAATTCCATTTTTCTAAAGGAAAATAAACATGGTGCAAGCCCTGCCTTCCCAAGAGCAAGCAGGCATCAAATTTTCATCTTCTCAAGTTATAATTTATAAAGCAGCCAATTCACAGCCTCCTGCCAAGACAAGTCCAGGAGACACTGTAGGAAGTTCTGGTGAAGACATTGTGCTCTTCAGAGATTTCCTTGTCTTCCTAAAGGATAAAAAAGGCGCCACATTTTTTAAGCAGCCGTGTTAGTGAAGTGCTTATTAATAACTTCAGATTTGCATGTATTTCCCCCTCAATCTTAGCCATTTTGTAACTGGTGAGTTGTAATGCCAGCTAGAAATTCCCCCCAAAAGGCTCAAAATTGCACCAGGAAGCTCTGTGTGCTCTTTAATTTATCCTGCTGCTTGCTGTGTGCTACCTCAGAGTGTGCTGCTGTTTCACTTGATCCAAAATGAGTTGTCCTCCTAAATCCAGTGCCTTCATAGCATGTAATCCGTATTAGCCTCACTCTGTGGCAGTGTCCTGGCTCTGGTTGGCCTCGCTTGCCACGGAAGCATTAATGCACTTTATGTGCACAAAGCTAATCTGGATTAACTTGTTTGCTGACTTAAATGGATTGGTTTGTAAGTAGCTCTCCAGATCTGCAGCTCTGCTTTCCCTGCCACGGCATTGCATGTTTGTGGGTAGATTCCAATGGTAAACTGAAACTGCAAATCATTAATTCCAGAATTTCAAACCAAATCTCTAAACTATAACCTATAATCCTAGGTGTGGTGAGCTGAGGTGAAGTAAGGTTTGAGGAGGGAGGGAGGACTTACAAAGCCCTTTCTTAAAGGTGAGTGATTTGCCAGATTTTATGGAAAGATGTCATCGCCCAGGCACGAGTCATTTGAAGTCAATGGTAGCTGGCATCAAAGCAGCGTCTGGGGCTCTCTCTCTTCCAAGAATTATTAGAACTATCCCAGAAGTGCTCAGGGGGAGCATAAAAGAATGAGGGAGGGAATTTTAAGCAGTTAGAGGTCACCGTGTCTGCTATTAATCCTGAAGGGAGGAATAGAAGAACTGTTTGATAAGGAATAATGAATGGAAGGTACTGATGTGGGGAGGGAGCACTTGGCAAGGATCATGCAGCTGATAACAAACCTCATGGGTAAGCTGTCAGTTTTCCAAAGGATTTGATTGAAGCTGCAGAAGTTGCGGGACATCACACTGTCAATAATGCTAATTTTTAGATCTAAATGCACAGGCTCAGGGCAGAAACACCTTGTGTTCAGGTTTTTGAGCTGAACAACAGGTAGAGCATTTGCAGCAATCACCTAATTCTTTTACAGCCCCGACGTATGAACCTGCCAGAGCCATAGCAGGGCAATGACTCACAGGGTGAAATCACTGCCCTC
>NW_008652325.1:21487-27070 GCF_000695815.1 Acanthisitta chloris | reverse complement strand
GGAATGCAGAAACGGAAAAGCAGCAAAGGAATGACGACCCTTGTGCCAGGAATATTGATCCTTTGATGGAGGAGTGACTCATTTTAACTACTGATTTATTATTTTTGTTTCCATGCAGTCTGGGGTTTGTGGCACCACTGAGATGAGTAATTAAAGCAATTTTGTGGGTTTGCAAACCCATACAGAGGCGAGGGAGAGGTAAAAGCTGGAATGTTTGTTTTACAGGATGGGCTGCTTTTCTAGCAGAGCTGCAGCTCCTCACATCACCCAGCCTTGCTCAGTATAGCTCTGAGATTTGGCTGCACTGTGTCCCTGCACTGCAAGGAGCAGGAAAATGGTATTTTAGGGAATATAGATATAGATGTATAGATACATCTAGAGGTAGATAGGAGGCAGGCTGAGAGCTGTGGGTGTTCAGCACATAGAGAAGGCTCCAGGGAGAACTTAAAAGCCCTTCCAGTGATCACCCAGCCTTGCTCAGTATAGCTCTGAGATTTGGCTGCACTGTGTCCCTGCACTGCAAGGAGCAGGAAAATGGTATTTTAGGGAATATAGATATAGATGTATAGATACATCTAGAGGTAGATAGGAGGCAGGCTGAGAGCTGTGGGTGTTCAGCACATAGAGAAGGCTCCAGGGAGAACTTAAAAGCCCTTCCAGTGACTAACTCCAAGAGAAGAGAGCTGGAGAGAGACTTTGGATAAGGAGTGACAGAACAAGGGGGAATAGCTTCCCACTGCCAGAGTGCAGGGTTAGATGGGATACTGGGAAAGAATTTCTTCCCTGTGAGGGTGGTGTGACACTGGCACAGGTTGCCCAGAGAAGCTGTGGCTGCTCCATCCCTGGAAGTGTTCCAGGCCAGGTTGGATGGGGCTTGAAGCAACCTGGTCAAGTGGAAGGTGTCCCTGCCCATGTCAGGGGGTGGAATTGGATGAGATTTATGGTACCTTCCAACCCAAACCATTCTGGGATTCTGTTCTAAGATTTATCATGGAGATTTGCTCTGGCTTGGTTTTTTTTGCTACCAAAAGCAGGTATTAAACCTTTCACTCAGATGCTCTTTTTTAGGACTCTTTTTTCCCACCTTCTTGCTGTTACACACAGAAGACAAGACCTTTTTGTCTGTACCAGCCCTGTGTCCATCAGCTCAGCTCATCTGAATCAATCTGTTTTCTAACTCTTGAGCAGCTGTGTACAACGTGACAGAGAGAGGGAAGGAACATCACAGCTTCCAGCTGTGTCATGCTTTCCTTCAACACAGACTAAATATCAGTGCTTTTTACAAAAAACACTGTATTTGCGTGCTCATCATCCAGCTTGTTGCTTCCCTTAGGCAGCTTGTCGACAACAGCACATGGTCCTTGAGCTGCAGATGCTCCATGTAGGGCTGCTGCCTAACCACAAATGCTTCTCACCTCCGTCTTGGACCCAGCCTGAACTCTGACTTCTCCTCTTCCCTTTTGTGTCAGGCAATGGCTCCTGCTCCCTCCAGGCTCCGGCTGGTTCCCTCGAGTGTTCCCAAAACCATGCAGTTTTCTGCTGTGCTCTGGCACATGTGTGCATGGATGTGATTTATTGTGGTGTTTCCCCTCACTAGACTTAATGATAAACACTTGAGGAATCACTGGGAGGCCTTGAAAGGGTTGATACTACATTTTTGTCACTTTTTTTGAGGGTACTTGTGCATGGAATTGAGTTTTGCAGAGCGAAGCTTTGGTTCTGAGTAGGATTCAGGCAGTGAGTCCTCTCTGAGGCAAGTGCTGGTGCTCCCCTGGCTGGTGCTAAGGGACTGCATGCAGGATTTACTGTTTTGGGAGCATCCATATGTGTGTTGCTAAATTCCAGATGTCTGGAGAACAGCAGACAAATTAAATATATCCTGGAAGATGCAGTGATGAACAGAGCAACACCCCAACAGACAGATTGAGCTCCAGAAACAAACCTGCCCTTTCCAGCCACATCAAATGCATTTTACCACAGCTCTGGGGGAAGAAATAGAAGAATTTTACAGAAAACCCTGAATCTTGCCCATCATCCAAGGCAGATAAACTGAGCAAGTTCTCTCTGCTCTATCTTTAATTTCCCTCTTGTCAGAGGTGCCTGGATGCTGCAGACACAAATTTCAAAATGTACACTCTTGCATGGATGTGCTTTTTTGCTGCAGAACTCATTTTGGGGCCAAAAGCTCTTAATTTCCCTGGGTGTCTTTGAGGGTTTGTCAAGCGTTATGTGCCCTGTGTGTTCCCCCTCTGTTTGCCTGGTCCTTTCCCATGGAGAGCACAGGGAATGCTCATGGAAGTTACCTGTGTTTCAGTGGTGCTTTTTTAAGATGAGATCTGGAAAAAGAGAATAAACACTCAGGTCTGGGTACACAGAGCAGATTCTGAGTCTGATTAGGCAACCCTACAAACGGGTATAGGGAAGATAAGTGTGCTGACTGCCTTAATCGTAGCTAATCTAATTAATTACAAGCTTCTAAGGTAGTTTTCTTTGCACTTTCAGGAGCAGCTCTGCTTGAGGGGATAATCATCTCAGAAGGTTCTTGCTGGAGCTTGAGCCTGGTCAGGGACACCCCTAAGCTGGCCCATGGTTTTATTGAAGTCAGGCAGCTTGCCTGCCTTTCTTCCATCTGAAACAGGAGAAAGGAAAACAATCTTTGTTTTCACTCCAAAACACAACAGTGAGAGAATTTGCTAATGGCTGTGTTTGCTGTTTGCAGGTGCATGTTACTATGATGCCAATCAGTCGATGTATGTGTTCGGGGGCTGCACACAGAGCAGCTGTAATGCTGCCTTCAACGACCTCTGGAGACTCGACCTCAACAGCAAGGAGTGGATACGGCCCCTGGCATCAGGTGAGAGGTGGCAGGTGTGCAGCTCCCCCTCCCACCTTGATTGGCTTTTACCTCATCCTCACAGCTGGCTGCTCATATTCTCTATTTCCCTGCATGCTTTGTCACTATCTCACTGGTTTTTGAGTTATGTCCTGAAAAAATCTGGAGTTTGTGGCAGACTCTGCATATTGTCATGCCCACAGCACTGCGCTGGGTTGTTTTTCCCTGGAGCAGCTTCTCAGTGCTGGTTCCTGCAGCAGGAGTGACACTTACCTGAGGCCACAAGAGCCTGCATTGATAAGGCTGAGAAAACTGGGATTCTTCAGACTGGAGAAGAGGAAGCTCCAGTGAGACATTAGAGCCCCTTCCAGTGTCTAAAGGGGCTACAAGAGAGCTGGAGAGGGACTTTGGACAAGAGCCTGGAGGGACAGGACAAGGGAGAAGGGCTACCCACTGCCAGAGGGCAGGGATAGGTGGGATATTGGGAAGGGATTCTTCCCTGTGAGGGGGCTGAGGGACTGGCACAGGTTGCCCAGGGCAGCGCTGGCTGCTCCATCCCTGGGAGTGTTCCAGGCCAGGTTGGATGGGGCTTGGAGCCACCTGGGCTAGTGGAGAGTGTTGCTGCCCGTGGCAGGGGTTGGAACTGGATAAGCTTTAAGGTCCTGTTCAGTGTTTCTATGATAAGAATCGTTGTTCCAAGGCTGTGTTGTTCTTTTCCTCACATTAGTAGCTGCCACTGCAGGTATTTTGAGGAGTGGAGGAGACAAGCCTGTGCGAGCTGCCCACAGCCAGCAGGAGAGCATGGGAAAGCAGGTACATTCCTGCAGTCCACGTGCCCTCAGCAAGGCAGGAGAACGCCACAAATTTTTTTCCACACTGGATTTTGTACTCAGAATATCACCCACAGCACATTCATTATCCTCATATTTCTGAATTTGATTGAAATAATTTTGAGAGAAACAGAAGAAGTGGGGGAACAAAAAGAATTGAGGGGTGGAGAAATCAGTGTTAAAACAGGTGTTTTGGCAGAAACTTGTCATTAAGGAAAAGGAGGAAGAGAAGGAGCTCAACATTCACCAAGCACTTGCTGACCTCCTGCTTGGCCACGGACTCACTCCCTCCCTCCCTGCCTCATGTGCTCTAAGTATTGTGGATTGCACAGCTTTTGTTTAAAGTCGTATTTTCTTGTCTGACACTTGCAAGTCCTCCAGACTCCAGATGTCTCTGCACACTGGTTGTATCTGGGAATTTTCAGATGTCACTTCTAACTGTTAACACGTCCCTTGGTGCTTGGTGACAGCTTGCTGGATATCAGTCCACACTTATCTTCATGTTTTGGTTTGAGTTTTGCACTGCACATCCCCTGTATGATGCCCACAGGTGAGAATTAAGCAGTCGTGGGCTTAAAATGGAGAAAACAAACTGCAGCCTCACATACGTGCAGACTGGCTCTTGCCCTTCCTCCTTCCCTGCCTTAGCACTCTCCCTCCGCACGGGGTGGCGTGGCATAAACAGGATACCGGGTTCTGCAGACCTCTGCTCTGACCCAGGACATCTGTTCTTGCAGCCAAGCAAGTTCTTCCGTCGGATTGAATGCGGGGCATGACTCGCAGCCGCGCGGAGACCAGCGCCGGCTCTGCTCAGTTACTCTGTTGGTATTTCGCAAAGTCAAATTCCCACTGCCTTCCAAACAAATAACACTTTTAAAAGAATGAGTCCTGTGGGAATATGTGTCAGAGTTAAGTCTCATGGGAAGATTCGAGGAAATATTTCTGCATGCTGTCATGAGCTCGTACCTCGAGATGGGATTGCAACTGAAACTCAAGGCAGTCTCAGGAACAGAGAGCGCTCTTGTTCCTCATCTTCACAGGAGATGAGTCACCCCATGCTTGTGCCCCTGGTGGTATCTTACGCATAGCTCCTGCTCTTTTCTTTAGGTGCCCTTAACCAGAGGGTTGGCACCCAGTGCATGGGAAAGAATAGTGGCTGGAGGGGGCAAAAGCAGAGAGCTTTGAAGTCCAGGACTGGGATGTAAACGAGGCAGGAGGGTTGTTTTAAAACAGAAGAGTTGACGTTGATCGATTAATGCTTCATTGTGCGTGCAGGCTAATTGCTTGTGGAGGAGTTCCCACACCTGGCCCTACAGACTCTGTAGGGTAGGTCTTGCTCTAGAGTAAGACCCGCTCTTTCCCAAGGCCAGTTCCTGCTCAGAGAGGTTTGATCACACTTGGCATGTACCCCTGTTAAGCTTCTTATCTAATGAGTCCTGCATAGGGCTGCCTAAAGGGAATGGGGGCATGGTGTCTTGGATGTAGCTTAGGTGAACTGGAATAACTTCATCCCTTTTCCCTCTCTGAAGGGCTTTTCCAGGAGAAAACACCCTTTCTTTGTTGTTTGTTCCTACCTGTTTTTGTTAGGGTTTTCTAGCTTGCAGGCATTAGATGACGTCAGAGCTGGATAATTCATCTCCAGCCCCAGCTGCTGTGCTTCATCTCAGAGTAAATATTTAGCCTTCAAAGAAATAATTGGCCCAGGTTTCTTTAGTCTCAGAGACGGAGGAGGAAGATAATTACTTCGAAACCTCAAAAATTAGGGTTTTTTGAAGTATTTTTTTGCTTAGATCTGAAACAATGGCATTGACTTGCGACTGATGAGGCTGAAGCAGCACAAGAGAGTTAATGCCTGGATTTTATGTAGAGCTTTTGGTGGGGCATAATGCTCTGCAAAGGAGGGTGTCAGTCAGCAGGATC
>NW_008652325.1:16255-21473 GCF_000695815.1 Acanthisitta chloris | reverse complement strand
GGAATGCCTCCCAGCTGTTCTCCCTCAAGCTCTTCTGGCCACTTTGGATCTGCTACCCATCCCTTCCACTCCCACATCTTGCTGGAGCAGGAGGGGATTGATAATTAGCAGCCCCTATTGTGCAGTGTTATCCCAGGGTAGGTGGTCTTTGGGAGTCAGGTGCCTTTCTCCATGTCTTGGGGATGCTTTCTTTGCCTTTGTTTGCATAATTAATCTGGGCAGTTGTTTGAATTTGAGCCTATCTGCATCGTGGAGAGCCTGATGGAGGACTGGGGTGGTTTACACTGGAGTCTGTTTATCCAGCTAGAGGCAAGGGTTAGTCTCTGTAACTCAAGCTGCAGCATGCTGTCCATGCAGCAGGATGGCTTCAGCAGTGATAGTTCCTGGTCCTCCCCAAAAAATGAGCTGAAACAGCCAGGAAAAAAAAACAAAACCCATTTGAAATGGAGGCTCCCAAGACTTTCAGTACCTAAAGGGGCTCCAAGAGAGCTAGAGGGCCGGGACTCATAGGACAAGGGGGAATAGCTTCCCACTGCCAAAGTGCAGGGTTAGATGAGATATTAGGAAGGAATTCTTCCCTGTGAGGTGCTGAGGCACTGGCACAGGTTGCCCAGAGAAACTGTGGCTGCTCCATCCCTGGGAGTGTTCCAGGCCAGATTGGATGGGGCTTGGAGCAACCTGGTCAAGTGGAAGGTGTCCCTGCCCATGGCAGGGGGTGGCACTGAATGAGCTTTAAGGTCCTTCCAACCCAAACCGTTCTGGGATTCTGTGATTCTATGACTTAATGCAGCAGGAGCTGCAGGGGGTCCTGTGGTGAGGCCTTTACCATGAGGGTGCTGATCCTGGAGTTGGCTAACCCAGGATCCAGCTCTGGATCTCCTCTGCTGGTGGCAGGGAAGGTGTGTCCTAGTTCCATACAGGTCTGTGAAACACTCTTGGTGAGATCCCTTCCATCTCTATGCAATGGAACCTGCTGGAAGGCTCTGGGAGAGGTTGCCTAGGTCATCGTCACTGACCCAGGCCCATGACCATAGTCTGTGCCTCCTGTTCACATCACCCAGCCAGCAGGGATAATTTACAGGCAAAATTGGGGGCGTGTCCCTTCTGCCCTGCCTGGGCTATTTCAGACTCCTTCAGACTCCTTCTTTCTGCAGATTTTCTCCCTCCCTGTATTTGTTGGTTTAAATTCCTCAGGCGCTCTCTACTTGGCTTCTGTCTGCCAGAACCACACACTAAACCAGGAAATACCTTTTTAAACTGCAGAGAATAAGGCCAGGAGCTTTGCCCATGCTCCTGGAGACTTATAGTACAGAGGTGGAAAGCTTTTCTATTTAAAACTGAGCCTTTTATTATGCTGGTAGAGTAAGGAATGGTGATTAAAAGACCAGGGCTTTGCAGGGAGAGCAATGCCAGCTGAGGTCCTACAGGATCTGCACATCCTTCTCTTGTTTCTGTTTTATCATCCCCTGCTTTGCTACCATCTTACCTACAGCTACCTGGGAAGGCAGGAGAGCTGGAAAGACTCCAGTCACCCCTAAATGCAGTGTGTTTCTCCCACTGTTGAGCTGTGATACCCCACTCTGATATTAGTGGAGTTTAGGAGACTTGTGGCTCCACTTTTCCTGTTTGCTGCCAGAAGGCTCTCCGTGCGGCCAGCCCTGCAGCCACTCTTCCGCCTGGGCAAAAACTCCTCAAGACTTGTTTCCTGGTGTTTTCCTTCCCTGCACTCAAACTGCATTCACTGGGGAGATGGAAAAGCTTCTCATCTTTCTCAGGACTTCAGGATAAAACCAGGCTTGTAGGCAAAACTCATTCATTAGATGCTCTGACTTAGCTCTGGTCTTCTCTGCCCATGTTCAGTGTCAGGACGTAGCCACATCAGAGCAGCTGATCTCCCTCCTTCTGCTTTAGCCTGGGAATGAGCAGAGACCTTCAGCCTGAAGTTTGTACGTAAAACCTCCTGAGTAGCCTAAACATGACACAGTAAGTGTGCAAAAAACCCTCTGCAATCGGTTCCTCTCAGCTCTGTTCTTCCCCCAGCTCACCTCCATGCTTTGAGTGGGAGTTGCTGGAGTTTAAGGATCAAGTTTCCCCTTGTGAGCTGAGGAGAAGGTGCCTTTGATGGTGTTGTGTCAACAAAGGAGGTAGGAGAGACTCTGCTGCCACCTGCCCAAGGTGGTTGTGTCAGATGTGGTCCCCGTGCAGTGGGAGGCTGAAGGAGAAACCAGTCCATTACTCGTTGAGCAGAATGGTTTGCCCTTGACAAAGCTGTGCAAAACCCTTGCCCTAAGGAAAAAAAAAAGGCAGCCTTGTTTACATTATCTCCTAGAAAACAGTGGTGAGTTTTCAAAACACTTGGTGAAGTTTCATGGTGCTGGTCTGGCTCTGGAGTGAGCTTCCCCTGGTTGGGACCTCCTCAGCAATGAGAGCTTTGTGGACCTGAAAGGAGACATGAGCCATGACAAAGGACTGAGCTTCCAAAGGAAGAGAGGTGGTGATGCAGCTGAGATCCCACAGATATCCAGCCCTCCACAGCCACAAACCAGTGCAGCACCGTCACTTGTAACACACACCATGCATAGGACCGTGGCTGCCGGGCAGCCCAGGGGCTTGGTGAGATTCTGAGTGTGTGCAGTTGTTAGAGTAGTGAGCCCCACTGTGACGGGAGATTGTGCAGGTTGTTCAGTCCTTGGTTGTGTTTTGCATCTTCTTATTTCTGAAGAGCAATAACCAACTGGGACTGTGTAGTGAAATGCTCTGCCCTGACCCCAGACTGCAGTTCTGTTCCCACTGCCGTCACTCACCTCACAGCACCACAGGGAGTGATCTAAGGCACACCCTTACTTCATGGATTAAAAAAACCCCTAAAATCCTGACCTGGCCATGCCATGGCCTCTCTGCAGCAGCATTTCTCCATCTGTGGTTTGCTGCCAGTCCCGAGACACCATTTGTGACACGTTTCTTAGCAGAAATTCCCATGTACACAAGGAAGGAAACCAGGAGAAGCAGGTTTGGAAACAACCTTCAATATTTAACTTGATTCATTTGCACTCAGAGCCCTTGAAAGAAGGGCTACAAAATGGCCTTGGTGTGTGTCCTCATATGCTTCCGACCTCGCTGTGATGTCTATCAACCCCATTTAATTGAATGCACACCTACACATTATTAAAAACTTGGGATCACCTTGAGCATGCTGAAGCCATGTGGTTGCTTCTGGCCTCCTGGGAATCCAAAGGAGTGAAAAGCTGATACCTGGCATGGAATAACATCTCTAATTATGACTGCAGCTGTGGGTGTCTGAGACTTCAAAGTAGAGCAGGTTAATGAAATAGATGGAAATCCCTCACACTGTGCACAGTGTATTTCTGCTGTCATGGTCTTGAACCATCTGGAAGAGAGGAAAGCTTTTTTAGCACTTTTCCTGATCTGTTTTGTTTCTTCCTTGTTGCCTTCTGAGTTTAGTAGCAGTTGGAGCTACAGATTTCTGTCTTATCATCAGAAAATCCCTGACTTTCCCACCACCATCAAAATACTCTTTGAGCCCTCAAGCGCAGAGTGACTTGACTCCTTTGGAAACTTAGCCTTAATCCTGGGAGTCTGCTGCCTGACCAGAACTTCCTTATCCCACATCTGATTTCTTCGTTATCCCACGCTCAATATCTTCCTTATCCCACACCTCATTTCTGCCCTTCTGAAACAGAAACAGGAGTTTCTGGGTGTTGTCCTGTGTCCTCCTTTGGGACAGTCACTGTTGCAGCACAGGCTGCTTGGATTTGCATTCTCCAACTTAAATATACTGAATTTTTCCCCTTCTCTGGGCTCTCAGGTTTACAAGGAGAATAACCACTCCTGCAAAGTGGTGGTAGCCTTTGACAGATAAAATCTCCAGCCCAGTGTTGTCCTGTTGCAGTTACACAGGATAGTAACGTGCTGCTTCCAGGTGTAAACTGCATCTATGCAAATCTTAAACATTTCATATTGCAAAACACAATGTGGCAGGGAGTGGATTTCTGTTTGGAAACAGTAAGCTACACCCTGTTCTCTGATGGAAGCAAGTCCTTGGATATAGGGTTTAAACTTCACTCCTGCCCTTGCAGGTTTGGCCGCTCCAGGCTGCGGCTCCACAGAGCTGGGGTGGCTCTCGTTGCTTCTCGGTCTCTCAGTTTGTCTGTGTGAGGCAGCCACAATGCTAATTTGTTCCTTTCTTCGCTTGGGTGGTTTTGCAAAATGTCTCTAATGAAATTTGTGGTATTCAATATGAAATACTTCAAGGGCAAGAGATGAAAAATGAAACCAAATCAAGTGAAGGCTTTTTTTATTTCATAAGCTGTGATGCCTCATTGGGAAAGCACAACTGAGGGCTGGTTTCCAGCAGATTAATCCGTCCAAGGTGAGGTTTACAGCACAGGTCTCCCCTCCCCCTGATTTGCCAGTCTCTGTCGTCCTCTATCTCGGGGCCTTTCTGGCTCTGAGACCTCTGAAAGCTTTTTGTTGTCTGGATCCATCATCTGAATTGCATTCCACCAGCATCACTTGTTGTGTGGATCCATCCTTGGATAGACACCTTGCCGCACCTGACCCAGGACCCTTGTACAAATTAATCCAGGGACACAGAGGTACAAACCCCACATGCAAATTGGGTGTGTGATCTGCTGCATGCAGGGATTTATCCTGCAGATGCCTTCACCAAAACAGGCAGGAAAAGCCAAAAGATTCCTCTCTTCTTCCCAAGGGTCAGTGCAGCTCTTGGAGTCTTTCTGCCTGGGAATCTGCTCCCTACCAGAAAGGCACCTGGTTGGAGGGCCTGGTTGTTTTATGAGCTTTACTTCTGAGGCATTTCACTCT
This sequence comes from Acanthisitta chloris, assembly GCF_000695815.1. Taxonomy (NCBI): domain Eukaryota; kingdom Metazoa; phylum Chordata; class Aves; order Passeriformes; family Acanthisittidae; genus Acanthisitta; species Acanthisitta chloris. Next base: position 16,628 of record NW_008652325.1, on the reverse strand, counting down.
AGCTTGTCAGTGTGATGGGAAATGGATGTGCATCACCACTACCAAGGACAAAATATTCCTGTGCCTCCTATTCATGAGCACCACATCTGAAACCACCTCACTGTGTGGTTTCCCCCATTCCCCCCTCCCTCTGATCTTACTTAGCTGCATCCTGCCCCTCACCCCAGCTGGCATTGAGTTATCCTTATCAATGCATCCGAGCCAGGTTCCCACAGCATTTCCAATTGCTCCCAATATCTGCAGAGGTCATAAAGTCACTCCATAACTTCATTCCTCTCTTGCAGCTTGAGGGTGAGGGGCAGAGTCAGTTCAGCAATTAAAATGAAGCGTGACTGGTCCTCACCTCATCCGCAGGGCCACCTGGGATGCCATT
>NW_008652325.1:6071-16217 GCF_000695815.1 Acanthisitta chloris | reverse complement strand
TGGCTTTGAAGAAGCCAAGCCACCCGCACACAGAGGTGGGAATGTGCGCAGGGCTTGGGGTGAGTGGTGGCAGAGCTGTGTCTGATGAGCTGTCACAGCGGTGCTGGGGCTGGCAGAGTTGGTTTTGAAGCAGCATGCCAAAGCCACCGGCAGTTTCTCTCTCCTACTCCCTGCTATACACCACAGGAGTTGGAAGTTCAGCAAATTTTTATCTGTAGGCAAAACATGGTGGGGAAAAACAGTCCCTGTTGTGGGAAATTCATTTGGAGCAGTGGCTCGCCTGCTTTTGTCAGCAGGTTAGCAAGGCACATCTCTCTGACCATGGCACTTCCACAGGGAATGATGCTCTACCCTTTGGATGCCCTCCTGTCCTGCCTTGGACAGTTCAGCCTGATGTGGTAGGAGTTATGTGGAAGGGAATACGGAGGGGATAAAACAGGAGGCTGGGAGAGAAGCATCTCAAAGAGAAATGGATGTTTAAGCAATGATCTGGTGTTCCTCTTGCCTCAGTATGGGTTTGGGGACTTGACGTTTCCTTTAAGGCAAGGGAAGAGCTGAGCATCAGTGTGTTGGTGCAGGAATGGAGTTGGGCAGGAGGATATCCCATGTATCCATTCATCCTTGAGCCTGTTTTAATCCATGGGATACTCGATCTTTCCATCTGCAAACCTGCACACTGAATAGAACAGGAGTCTTGATAAGGAATGGTTCTGGGAATACTCTTGTCTCCTGGATGATGAGAGGCATAGGGATTTATTCCAGATTTTAAATCCACCTGTACAGCATTCCTCTCTCTAGAATCTTTCCAGTTGTGGAGCAACTCTCCATTGAGCAATCCAGCGTGGAAAATAGCTCATTGCTTTAACCTTGTCAGATTTAGATTCTCGAGAGAGAAGCTCCCTGGGCACAGGTCCCTCCAGATATTAATGAAGGAATTTTTCATACTATTGCCTTTCTTGGCCTCTGGGATGGACACAGAGAATTTTTAGCCTCCCTGATGCATGTCTTGATGCACAAAGGTGGCCTGGAGCAGGGACACATGGCTGGGGTCATGGAACCATAGAACATCCTGAGTTGGAAGGGACCACAAGGATCACTGAATCCAATTCCTGGAGGGAGTTGAGGGGTCAAACATGCTCATTTTAAACATGACCCCTGGGCCATCTGAAAAGATTGGCTATACCAAAATTGAGGAAAACTCTTTGTATCGCTGTTGGGGATACCTTCCACTAGCCCAAGCTGCTCTGAGCCCTGTCCAACCTGGCCTTGAACACTGCCAGAGTTGGGTCATTGCTGTTGAGATGATGAGTAGAAATCCCTCCTAGTAATACTAGCAGGTACTAGCACTAGGTGGTAGTACCTCCTCCACCTGGGAAAGCTTGGAGAACAGTTTGCTTTCAATTCTCGGAGTGCAGGCCTGTCATCTTCTAAACTGGCACTTCCCTAAGCAGAAGTTAGAATTGATTTTCCAAAAGCTTTTATTTTCCTATAAGGATTTTTTTCCTTTTTCCTGACACTTGTTTTCCCAGCCCTGCAGAGAATCAAATTTCTTGCTTGTCTGAGTTTGGCTGGTGCTGAGGTATTCGTAGACTGTTTCTGTGAGAGCAGCCAAAGCATCTGCAAAACCTTCTACTTTATTTCCTTTTCAGGAAAAAGGCTTGACAACACACACACACACACCTCGGCCGCTCACAGAGGTTGTTGACATTGGTGTTGTCTCAGATGTAATGAATGTGTTGCGCCAGAGAGGAAGATGATAGCCAAAACTGCTCCTGCCTGAGGCTGGTACCGTGGTCCCGGAGGCGTGGAAGGGACTGGGGTGGGGGTGATGGCTGCCCTGACCATGGGCTTCCTGGTCATTTTATCTTGAGTTACTCCCTTCTCCTCCCGGGTGTCCGACAAAGCCTTCCCTCCTGGGCAGGTATATCCACCTTGAGGGGCAGCTCTGTTTTGGGGTCAGTGGGATAAAACCCTGCTATCCCATGGCTAGATAAGCCTTGTCAGCTGGGAAGGAGCTGTGAGGAGCCTTTGGCAAGGTCCTGCTCAGAGATTTCGAGCAGGCTGTGCTGACATCTATCGGCAGGAGCTCCTTGTGAGGCAGCCCAGCCTGCAGAAACGCATCCCAGCACGAGGTTTTCCTTCCACACACTCGCTCATGCTGCTGTTGTGCCTTTGCCTTAAGGACCCTATCCACCAGGATTATGTGTGTAATACTCGGGATTGAATAGGCAACATTCTCTGTGCAGTATAAACCCTAACCAGCAGGATGTGCTTTCAAAGCCTCTTTAAATCCTCACACTCCATAGCCCAAAAGCATCTGCTGTAAAATCTCCATAAATTGGGCAGGCATGTGGAATGGCAAAGCACTAGGTCATCCTTGTCTGCAGTCCAAAAGATGAATATTTATTCCTGACATGAAATATTCAGTGAGTTTGGCATTAAAGGCTGGAATGAGGGAGAAAAGTGTTCTTGTGTGAAGGGAATGTAGTGCAGGCTTGAAAATGAAAATGAAGGGGTAGACAGCAAGTGAGGGGAGGGCTGCATTAAGGAAAGTGCAGAAATCTGGATTGAATATCCCTTCCTGTGCTCAGCTGGGGCTTTCAGTGGGAAGGTTTTGGGTTTTCAGTAAAAAACTTGGGTTTTCAGCAAATTTTGAGAGAAGCATAGCCCTGCTCTCTGAATACTGCACTTTTTGCACTTACTCAAGGAGCTGTCTCTGCATCCAGAGAAGTTATGGATTCCTCACCCCTGGAAGAGTTCAAGGCCAGGTTGGACAGTGCTTGGAGCAACCTGGGCTAGTGGAAGGTATCCCTGCCCGTGGGGATGGAGTGAGATGATCTTTAAGATCCCTTCCAGCCGAAAGCATTCCAGGATTCTCTGACCGTGCCCACAGAGTGCTCTTTAAAGGATAGTTGAGGTTTTTTTGCCTCGTGGTAGTTATAACCTCAGCAAATTACACAGCAGCCATTTCCTGGAACACCAGTCATTTGGGGTTCTCCAGCGTCTGAAGTGCCTCTGCCGCCTCCCTCATGCTGTGGCAAACAAAACGGGAGCGTGACTGGAGCGAAAAGTGTGGAGCTCAGCAGAGCTGGGGCACACTCCTCCGCTATCCCAGACAGCCCTCGATCCCTTCCCTACAATTACCCACTCATTATGGTGATGTGTGGCCTGATCCAGCAATTTCCATCTCTGCCTCCTGGAGGGAAGACAAGTTGCAGAAGCTGCTCAACCCTTTCTCTTCAGGCATTGAGCTCTTTAATTAGCACCAGAGCTGCTTTCTGGAGGCTGTCAGGCTGTTACTCAAATCACTTGGAAGTCTGCAGGGTACAGTATCACTTAAGGGGAGAGAAAAAAAACAAATGCTAAAGCAGAGGGAGGTGGATCATTCAGATTCCACCCAGAGAGGGAACAGCAGCTTTTGCAACAGCAGCACCCTGTACCACAGGGCCAAATCCACATTTCCCAAACCCAAGTGGGGTGATTGCAAAGGGTGACCTCACCCTAAGGAGCATCCAGCACCTTAGAGTGATGCTGCCGGGGAGAAACGCTCTGGGTGTATCCCAGTAAACCCTCTCCTGCAGTACGGAGGTGCAGGAATTGCAGCGATCCCTATTTGTGGCTATTAGGAGATAAGAGGCAAAGCCCCAGGAGCGTTCTGGCATGTTTATCTCAGCACTGTTTGCTCAACTTGCTGCATAAGGACATTTTTGCCAAGCATTAGCACAGAGTGACTCAGTAATCCTGTTGCACAGGGTTCAGAGGGCACTGCCTCTCCTTTTCCACAGCTTTATCGAAGCGGCAGCACCCTAGAAATTCCTGAGTTAAAAAAATAATCACTTTGACATTGCAAAAGCTTGGAGGTGACTTACCCTCCCCAGCGGGGATTTCTGCCTCCAGCTCACACAGATTGCAAGAAACCAAACCTTTGGTTGAATGCTGGGGTTTTGACTGGGCTTGTCCCACGATCCTGTGTCATTGGAGGGTGGAAATCCAACACCGAGAGTGCAGTGGGAATTCTGTCTGTGAGCAAACACTGGGGGTTGCTATGGTTTGGTGACATACCCCCCAGAATTGCAAAAAAACCCTCTGGTGCATGGATATTTCTCCCCCCACTTCCTGAGAGGCATTTTGCAAGCAGCAGATATTTGTGCCTGCAAAGGTTTTGTCTCACTGTGGGGGAAACAAATCAGATCTTGTTCAGTTTTTCTTTAAACTTGTGCACAGCTGAATTCTTGTCTGCTTCCCATCATGGAATTTGAGGGGGAAGGGAGGGGGGTTGGAAAGGAATAGTAAATCGTGTGTGGCTTTGGGAAGGGAAAATGATACTTTTGTGGCTTGTAAAGGCTTTAAGGTTTAGGCAGCCTCAGTCAAAACTGGTCTCAAACATGTTCATAATCCCAATGCTCCGTTTTAAACATTTTGGGAATAAAAACAAGTGAATGTCAGATGCTGAAACCGAGGCAGCAGACCAACAAGCCCTAAACGTTGGGGCTTGACTTGGGGAATGAGCTGGTGTGCAACATGCCATGGAGATGTCTACTCTTCTCTTAGGAGTTCTCCTTTGGCATCTCCCAAATCCATTGCTAACACTGGGATTGCTGTGATGTTCATCCTGTGCCAGTCACACCGTATTCCATCCCCTGGACTGCTGCTCACAGGCTTGGCCTCTTCCCTTTGTGAAAGGGAGAAAGCTTTCAGACAAATCTGCAGACTGCTGGGGAAAGATCCCAGCTGGCCTGGAAAGCAGAGGGATTTATTATTTTTCCCTTCTCTGGTTTTGCCTCCCATTGAAGGGGAAAGATTTGGGGATTTCACACTGTCATAAAAGTTTGGGATGGACCTTCATATGATGGAGTGTCATCAAAGCAATTTCTTGGCTGAGGTGGATGATGATGCTAAGGTGGATGAGGGTTCCAGATTGGAACCTGTGATTTTAAGTCTCTCCCAGCCTACAAGCTGGACTAATAAATCCAGTTTGAGGTGCCAGCCAGTCAGAGGCAGAGGAGCAGGTCTCACCCTCTGCAAAGCCATCAGGACAGCATGAGCTCCTCATGTGGCTGTTGGTTTCCCAGAGATGTACATGTATTGAAACAGCAACAGGACAACCAGCTCCTTCGCAAGGAAAAGTCTGGGACAGGAAGTTCAAACCATACTTCCGGCCTCATTTCTGCTGTGACCTCCAACACCAGGGTCTATTTTTTTTCCTTTCTTAAAAGGAATTTCCTTTTCCCACTTCTTTCTGACTCTCCCTGAGCAGCACAAACTCCTCAGGGTGACATTCCACTGTGAGGATGGTGAGGCACTGGCACAGGTGGCCCAGAGAAGCTGTGCCTGCCCCATCCCTGGAAGCGTTTCAGGCCAGGTTGATTGGGGCTTGGAACAACCTGGGCTAGTGGAAAGTGTCCCTGCCCATGGCAGGGGGTGGAACTGGATGAGCTTTAAGGTTCTTCCCACCCAAACCATGCCATGATTCTTGTGAATAGACAGCCCTGGGCTCCTCCCCAGGGTGGTTGCCTGTACCTTTGGTGTGCAGATTGCAGGTGACTCTTGAACCTGGGAGCTTGGTTTCATTTGCACCTTGAAATTCATGGACTGCTGGACCAGCTCACATTAATTTCTTCGCTTTGAAAGTGGAAACACGGTTTTGTTTATTCTGGTATTCTGTGTAAATGACAGTGATGACAATTACCAGCTCACTGGGGTTGTCTCTTTCTGGAGCTAAGGTGACTTGAGAAATGCATCAGATCCAGCAGTAACAGCCCTTGGTTGTAGCTCTTACCTCATCTGTCTCCAGAAATCTGCTGTAGTAAAATTCCTCAATATTCATCCCCTTGACACAACTCTTTCCATGTCCTACCCTTCCCCCCAAGACAGTGCCACCCCTTGGCCCTGCTCCAGCACCTCTTCTACAGTATTTTCCCAGACTCCATCAGCCTAAATGCATCCTTCCACCTGGGCAATCCCAACAAATAATCACTAGGTGATACTTTTTTCCTCACTTCATTTTTATCTTAAGCTCCACTTGATGTTCATTTTATGGAGTCAGTCAGGGCTGCACCTTCCAGAGGTAAAAGGCTGGTCTGAAAATTCATATTCATGTACCCTTCCAGCCAGGCTTTTCTTTTGTGGCTGCTAATCTCTGCGCGTGCTGCTGCTCTGGTTGCATGAGAGAGAGCTGAATAAATGGACTTTAAAAACTGCTTATACGGATAGATCCTACATAGATAACATCCAGAGCTCCTGTTGGGAGCAATCCGTGGCTGGCATTTCTCTTCCAAACATCCGTGGAAGCCAGAGACCTTTGTTTGGTTGGGTTTTTGGCTTTGTGAGCCAGGAAAATCCATCAGCTGGGAAAAAAATAGCTTGGACCAGCTTTTAACGACTCATCCTTCCCAAATGAACAGCGTCAGCTGTACAGAGATGGTGCCTGCTATGTTTAGGAGGAGTTAATTGTGCTACACCCTCAGCCTGCTTGAATTTTTATCCCTAAGGAAAGATAATCTGGATGTTGGACTAGATGGTGTTATCGGGGTGTGGAGCTTGGAAACCCAGGCAGGAAACATCCTCTGTGACCAGTGGAAACCAGTGCAATTAGCTAACGAAGTCCTGCTGGCGCCTCAGCCCTTGGCACGGAACAGAAGCCGATTCATGCATGATCCCAGAGAGGAAGGAGCCCTCCTATGTCAACTGTGTTCCTGGGAGTCTTTGAAATGCCGCTCACACATCCTCCAAAGGGCTCAGACTTTGAGCAGGTCGTTACAGGGCCCCACGGGATTGAGCTGTGTCCCTTTGATGTCCCTCTGCCCTCCGAGTCCTGTGCTCCTCCACATACCTGAGACCTGAAGTCACAAAGATGCCATTGCTGCAACTCCCTCAGGATGTTCCTGCCCTGCCTGGGGACTTTGGCAGCAGCACCCAGCAGCTCTCCCTTGCTTTAGGGATGAGCAGTGTTAATTCTCCATGTCTCCACGTGTTTCTACGAAACACAAAATCCTGAAAATGCTTGTGGTGCATCTCATTTGCAGAGTGCTGTCCAGTTGGAAGAAGCTTTGAGAGGCCAACACTTGTTTGACTTGCAGAATTGAGATTTTTTTCCTGCATTGCAGAATGAAACTTGACTCATTTGCGTCTGTACAATGTCCAGTAACAGGCAAAGCTTCCTGAAAAACCAGGACTGGCCTCTGCCCCGGGCTTTTTGCATGGTGTTGACTCACTTGGGAACCATCTTCGTGTCTGAGGCCAGGGTTGACCTTCAGGTCACAGCAGTGGGAGGGTGACTTTCCTCACTGCACCATCCCAGATCTTTCTGAGCAAACTACCAGTGTTTCTCCATCCTGGGATCACTCCAGCTACTCCTTTTTGTTTAAAAATAACCCAATTTAAACCCAGCACTTTGTGGCACCCCTGATGGAATCACCTGGCTGGGTTTCACCAAGTCAAGTACAAATGTTTCTGGCAGCTTCATTTGTAATGCCAAGCTTGGGAGAACTACTTTATGCACTGCCAGGGAAATATTTAAGCTGGAAACCTGCTGATGTGGGTTAATGAATTGCACACAGTCATGGAACAAGCCCAGAAAACTGGAATCAGGGAACAAAGAATAACCAAATGTGACCTTCTCTGCACTCCCATCCTCAGGGAGACCTTGGTATAGCTATATATGTGTCCCAGCATTAATTGTTTCCTGCACAGCTTTATTCCCATTTTTCCCTTATATCCATGCACCTGAGAGCAGCAGAGTCCTGTGTCCCTGGGGAAAGGCTCAAGGACCCTGTGACCATTTCACCTGCCGCAGGCCAGGGGTTGCATTTTACTGGGCTCTTCCCACCCACCATCTGGGACCCATCGTGATGGAATTGCTTTTCTCAGCTGTAACATCCCAAAATAGCTGCTCTGGTTTCTTTTAAAAATAGTCATTGTTCTGTGTGTCATTACCTGCTAAAAATGTCTCTCCAAGTCCTGTTAGGACATCAGAGGCAAGAGAGGTCAGGTTAGTGCATCAGCCGTTTTGGAGAGGGTGACAAGTGCTGCTGTGGCCACGTGCACAGCCGTGCCCTTGAGCTGCCGTGTTCCCACAGCTGGGCACCCATCCATGGGTTTGGGGCATGTGTTTAGGATTATTTTGAAAGAGTGACTGCAGAGGTGGAGGAATGTGCCTGGTGCTGGTGACTGCATGAGAAGGAGGATGCTCAGTCAAGTCAGCCCGGGCTGAAGAGAGGCTTTAGCTTGTTTTTGGGAAGCAATTCAACACCTCGTACATCAGTAAGGTAGTGACACAGCACTTCTGGCTGCTGGGGCAGGCAGGGTTTGGATTTTTTCCGTGCATTGTGGCTAATTTCCTGACATAAACTCAGAGGGATCCAGTCCTTCCACAGCTGCCCTTGCCAAGGGGCTCTTTGCATTGAAGCTGCTCCTGCTCCAGACCAGTTAAGAGTCATAGAATCCCAGTCTGGTTTGGGTTGGAGTGCCCTTGAAACCCATCTCATTCCAGCCCCTGCCATGGGCAGAGACACCTTCCACTAGCCCAGGGTGCTCCAAGCCCTGTCCAACCTGGCCATGAACAGTTCCAGGGATAGGGGAGCCACAGCTTCTCTGGGCAACAAGAAGGGATGTGGTGGCCAGGGATGACCACAGGCAGTGAGTCATGGCAGAGCGGCAGTGGTTTGAGAGGTGATGTATCCTTTATGATATAACGGCATGAGCATGGCACATCCCAACAGTACCGGGCCCAAGAGATCTCATTGTCCTGCTTGTGTGGGTCCTGCTCAGGAGGCCTCTGGCCCTTGCAGAGCCTGTTGAACCTCAAACAAGCCAAACAAAAAGTCTTTCCATAATTATTAGAGGAGAACTTCATCCTGCAGACTCAAGGAATGACCACTCACACCACACACAGAGCATTCAGGGTTTACACCTGCAGCGTGACAAAATGGGGTTCATTCAGTGTGTACTGCTGCTCTTGAGTACGCAACGTATCTGCCACAAGCGACTGCGGATACACTGGAATTGGTATTCCTTCTCCCTCCTTCCTTGTGGAGAGAAGTTACTAGGTATTTGGAGGTAATTATTGCTTTTATTCAGCACTAAAGCAATAATTTGAAGGGATCGGTGGAAAGCCAGCAATTTCCTGTCAGTGAGTGGCAGATGTTTTGCTGTGCGTGAGATGTGCTTTCAGGCTCCTACTAATTACGATGACACAAATTGGCAGGAGTTTTCTTCCCAGGCTCCCAGCTCTAATTTTGCCTTTTTTTCCCTGCTATTTTCATTTTTTTTGAAGGTGGAGTCTGTGTCCTTACACTTTGGGAAAAAAACAAGGCAGAGTTGGCGCCTGCATTCAAACATGGTTTCCTAACCTTCTCCTCCATCCCTGCCAGGTTCATACCCCTCACCTAAGGCTGGGGCCACGCTGGTGGTCTACAAGGACTTGCTGGTGCTTTTTGGTGGGTGGACACGGCCAAGCCCTTACCCTCTGCACCAGCCAGAGAGGTTCTTCGATGAAATCCACACATACTCACCCTCCAAAAACTGGTAAGAGCACTGGTATCTTCACACCTGGGCTTCAGCCCAGACTTTGATCCTGGAAAAATGAGTCTGTATTGCAGCTGGAGGAATGCTGGAGGGTGTCTCTCTGAGTCTGTGCATGGTCCTGGTTTCCCAGGTGTGGTTAATCCTGGTGTGTCTCTAATGCTCTTTCTGAAACAAAAAAAAGCCAAAACCCTACAAGAGCACAATGGAGATGTGGACATGCTGCTCTCTGGCACCTCTCACATGCTGGTTGCTTCCATATGGCTCTCCAGTCTACCTAAAATATGCCAGACTCCCTGAGCATCCTCATCCAGCCAGGTGGGAAACCTGGATGGGGATGTTTGAAGCACTTAAAATCACTTTGGCTGTTAGCAGTGAGGCATATCTGAGATAAGCTATAACTGCTGGAGGTCTTGTTTTTAGTGATGATTCAAAACTCACAGCTCCCTCAGGGAGATGTGATCAAGCAGGTATCTCCATCATTTCAGAAATCTCTGCCTTTGCAGCTCATGGACTGGAGCATCCAGCAGTGTCCATGGAGCAGGCAGGAATTTTCCTTTTCTCTTTGAGCACCCTTTGACTGATTTTAGACCTGTCTTTCCCACTGTTCTTGTGTGTGAGAAA
>NW_008652325.1:0-6042 GCF_000695815.1 Acanthisitta chloris | reverse complement strand
CTTCCACTGAGAACTTTTCATCATCCACAGTATCAATTATCCAGTGCACTTCGGACAGTGTCATTACAACACTGTAATTAAACCATGTTGTAAGGAATTCGGGGCAAACTTAATTGAAAGGAGAGATATTCCCAACTTGGCCATGGGACTTCGTCATGCCTTAAAAATGTTTAGCACTTAGTTCTGTTATTATTTGGATCTTTGGAGGTTTTCCTTGTGGTTTTCCTCTGTAACATGTTCTTGAGGACTTTGCTGGCCACTGGGATTTTTCTTTCTGTCATTCATCCAGCATTTTCCTTTCCCACCCAATGGTGAATGTCTTCCTGCTTTTCTTCGCAGGTGGAACTGCATCGTGACCACCCATGGCCCCCCTCCCATGGCAGGACACTCCTCCTGTGTCATTGAAGACAAAATGATTGTTTTTGGGGGCTCACTTGGATCTCGACAGATGTAAGTTTGGGGTGAGGGTGTCTGACAAGTGCCCCAGCAGAGTGTTGGGGTGGTCCTGGGGTAGCTCATAGCATTTCAGAAGGAATTCTCCACAGGATTTTGGGGTCTCCCTGTTGCTTTAGCCTCTCATGATTAATCCCAAGGCTCCAGCCTGCAAAAAACCTAATTCTGCTGTAAAACTCTGCCCTGAACCCATGTTTCAAGTCCCTGGTTGTATTATCAGCCCTTGTTGTCTTCTCCTGGCAGGAGTAATGATGTCTGGGTGCTGGATCTGGAGCAGTGGGCTTGGTCCAAGCCCAACATCTCTGGGCCCAGCCCTCACCCACGTGGTGGCCAGTCTCAGGTGAGCTCTCCTTCACTAGCTCAGTACCACACATGCTGCCAGAGATGAAACAGGCACAACTTCATTTCCAGCTTCCAGGCAGCTCTCTTCAGGTTGATTTCCGAGTCATTTGTGGAGCCTGTGCCCACCGGGCCCTCACTTTCCCTCACCATCTCTGTTGTGCGGGTGCACTTCTGATCTCCCCAACATCGCGGCTGTGCCGTGTCATGCACATGACTCAGAGCTCTAATGAACTTTTCTAGAAAAGAAATTGCTGTTTTAACTCTGCACTCAACGCCCTGGCATTCCAGATCAATGAAGAGTTATCACAGCTTGGTTTGGCTCAGGGCCCTTTGGTTGCTCTGCTCTTCCCATTCTGTGATCACGTGACTCCAGATTGTACCCACTCACTGTCTGGCAGTGCCTGTTTAATTGCCTGCCTGGGGCAGGGAGCTCGTAGCTGTCACCTGGCTTGATGCAGGTGTCTCCATCCCAACTGGCATCCCTGCCTTCCCTAGGAAGATGGTCAGTGATTCCCAGAGTGTGGTTCATCTTACCAGGCCACCCAGCAGAGATTGGATGGATCGTGCTTGAGCGTGCCTTTCCATACACTGGGAAAGGAGCCTAAGGAATACCTCACCCACCACCAGCACCTAACAGATATTGCTGCCAGCACCTGCACTCCCAAACAATCCTTTTACCTTCCCCCTTCGTCGGAGAGGGGTGTTGAGTCCCTTGTGCTTCGGCTCAGCTATGGAAAGGGTGATTGCTCTCCTTGGTGAGAGGAACTGGTCTGAGACAAGGCAGTGAGGTGAACCCTGCATCCTGCCTTGCCTTAGGCCCAGCAAAACTGTCTCTCCATCCCAGCTCCACTCCTCATCCTAGGGCAGACAGAATTCAGCAGCTGATAATCTGCCTCTGTCTGCCCTTGGAGGCCTGTCCAAAAGTCCTTCCTTTTCTGAAACTGTTCTTTGTCCCCTCCAGATCGTGATAGACAATGAAACCATTTTAATCCTTGGCGGCTGCGGTGGTCCCAATGCAGTGAGTACCCTGGGGGGAGCAGGGACATGAACAGCACACACCTCCCTGTTACCGTGAGCTGTAGGTGCTGGATGGGGGACTCTGCACATTACCCAGGTGGCATTTTACTCCTCATATCTGGGCACCCACATGGTAGATTTTCCAGAGAAGCTGTTTAGCTGTTCCTAGAGCTTCTTTATCTAAGAATAAAGCACCCCAGGTGCTCTCTGAGCAGCTCTCCAGGGTTCATTGAGCCTCAGAAAAATGAGCTCAGACTTTATACTGGGATAGGAGATGGAGATGAAGGGATTTATCCACGGCCATAGTGGGATGTAGTCACGCGCAAGCAGTCAGCTCCTGGGTCACCACTCCTCTGTCCGCAGGAGCAAAGCGCCACTTCTACCCCTGGTGGGATGATCTCAGCAGCAAACTGAGCTCCTAAATCTCAAACTGGGCTCCTAAATCTGTCACACTTCCCTTCACAGTTGTTCAAAGACGCCTGGTTGCTGCACATGCAGGCCAACCCCTGGGCCTGGCAGCCACTCAAGGTGGAGAACGAAGACCATGGAGCCCCAGAACTGTGGTGCCATCCTGCCTGCAGGGTACGGACAGAGTGAGATCCCTGGTCTCTCATACACATCCCTGCCCGGAATGCTCCGTAACCCCTCCTATTTCCCCTAATTCAGCACAAAGGGTCATCCTGATGTGTGTAACCACTTATCTCCCCTTCTCCTCTTCCAGGTGGGACAGTGCGTTGTGGTCTTCAGCCAAGCTCCCAGCGGAAGAGCCCCGCTGAGTCCCAGCTTGAACTCCCGCCCCTCTCCCATCAGCGCCACACCACCTGCCCTGGTCCCTGAAACCCGGGAGTACCGCTCACAGTCTCCCGTCAGGAACACAGACGAAGCTCCCTGCGTCAATGGCCGCTGGGGCACCCTGCGGCCCCGAGCACAGAGGCAGACCCCGTCGGGATCCAGGGAAGGGAGTCTCTCCCCAGCCAGAGGGGACAGTTCCCCTGTTCTCAACGGCGGGAGCTTATCCCCTGGAGCCACTGCGGCTGGTGGAGCCTCCCTGGACAGCCCCGTGCAGGTCCTGTCGCCCAGCACCCCTTCTGGCACAGAAGGATACGACCTCAAGGTGGGACTTGCCCTGGCACCGCGGCGGGGATCACTGCCGGAGCAGAAGGACCTCCGTTTGGGATCCGTCGACCTGAGCTGGGAGCAGAAACCGACTTCCCTCCTCTGCCAGCTGGAAGGTGTGGATGGCAGGACAGTGAGAAACCCCCCAGAGCAAACCAATGGCATCCACACGCCACCCCACGTCGCCAGCTCCCTGCCAGGGGCTGTGTCCCCCAGCGCACTCCGCAGGAGCTTAGAGGCCGTCAAAGCCCTCTCCTCCAAAGTCACCTCAGCCTCTGCAGCACTGAGCCCTCCCATGGCTTCATCCCCAGGGTCTCCGGGTGCTGAGCCAAGCTTGGCAGCACGGCCGGGCTCTGCCCAAGGCGACAGCCATTCCCTCCCGCCCATTGCTCGCCGCCTGGGCCACCACCCGCCCCAGTCCCTCAATGTGGGGAAGCCACTGTACCAGAGCATGAACTGCAAGCCCATGCAGATGTACGTGCTGGACATTAAGGACACCAAGGAACAAGGACGAGTCAAATGGAAAGTGTTCAACAGCAGCTCAGTGGTAGGACCACCCGAGACCAGTTTACACACAGTGGTACAAGGCAGAGGGGAGCTGATCATATTTGGTGGCCTCATGGACAAGAAACAAAATGTCAAATATTATCCCAAAACAAATGCCTTGTACTTTGTGCGAGCAAAGAGATAATGCGGCCCCAGCCAGCCGCTGCCATCCCCTTCTCCCCTCCCTCCCTGCGGCTCTTCCCTCTCCTTCCCAGGCCCTTATCCAGGCATTCAAACTGTGAATTAGGGAGCAGGAAGCCAATAAAAATCCAAGCAAAACCTCCAGCACTGCCCTGCCAGTTCCCAGTAAAACCTCAGTTAAGCAAGTTGTGTTTACAGGCTGTTGCAATCCAAGGATTTGGGGTGAGCAGGTAGGGAATTCTGCCATCCAGTATCCTCATGAGATTTATTTTCCAGGGGTTTGGGAGGCTTCATGTCTCTGAAACTCCTTGTGGGTTGTGAGTAAAAGTGGTTTTATAGGAACAACCCAAATTCCAGCAGGCAGGAGGCTGTTAGCTTGATTAATTCCACGCTTGACTCCATCAGGAAAACAACAGCAATACCCCACTGGGAATCTTCCAGCGCTGAGAATCTTCGCTCAACACAAACACAATGCCTTTTTTTTTGCCTCTCACCTGCCGCTTTCATCCTTGTCCTCCAGGCAGGACCAAAAGGAGAAGGAAAGGACAGTTTTCTGCATCAAAATGCCAAAAATATGGATTAGCTGGGGGTTATCTCCCTCCTCTCCCTGTTCCATGATAGGTCAGGCTTAAGGATCACCCTTGATCCCGTTTGATCAGCAAAAATACCCTGAAAATCCCATTATTCCCCAGAAAGTGAGGAATTTGGCTGCTAATTCCCTTCCAGATTTAAAGGTTTAATTTCACTCAATCCCAAGCCCATTCAAGGCTGAACCAGCCCCATGTAGCCTGGGAACAGGGTGAGGCTTTCCAGGGAAGAGGATGAATACTGGTGAATTTGAGTGCGTGAGCAGCCTCAGTGCAGTTGCTACACCTCATCTTTGCATGTGCCTCTTTCCGCAAAGAGCAACTTAAAATCCGAAGGGATTGAACCTGTGCGTCCTTCTGGGACAACCTCCCTCCTTCCCTTCCCCTCAAGGGGAGAGAAAAATGGGCAGATTCTGTCAGGTTTTGATCAACAACCTCCAGCACCCAAAATATAAGGAACCCTCCCCAAACCGGCAGTGCCATGACGTGGTCCCTTTTTCCCTAATTTTTTTCCCCTCCATCCCACTGAGCTTTTTGCCGGTCGGAGCCTTAAATCTCATCCCAGCCACGAGGGATGGGGAGGGATTTGCTTTATCCGTGGCATTTCCACTTCTGTAAATAAACCCCTCATCAAATCCAACCTCTCCCGTTCATCCCAAAATGATTTGATTTGTCCTAAGGGAAAGCAAAACGCAATTTTCCCCCAAAAAAAGTCCTCAGGAGCACCTAGAGTGAGCTGTGGAATATTCCTTCTCCAAGCTTGGCCATGGGGAAGGTGCACAGGGCTTCAGCATTGATCCCACCTCCCCTTTGCATGTGTTTTGTTGTCCACCCCAAAAAGAGTCAAAAAAGGGATAGATGACGAGTTGATGTCCTTCTCTGTACACAGAACATCCCCCATAGGGTGTTTTCCCAACATTTACATCCTTACCCGCTCCCAAATACCACTGAGCGGCCGGGGCCGTCCCTTCTCCATTCCCAGTGATCGCAGAAACGCATGTTCTGCGCCATCAGTGCTAAATTCACCCCAAATTTTGATCCCTCCCCCTCAAATCCCACAGGAGCCGCTGGTGCTGTGAGCGAGGTGTCTCCCCCCCGCGACTCAGGTGTCCCCTCCGTCATTCTCTGGCTGAGCACAGGAATGGGAAGTGATTCTGGTGATATTTAAAATCTTCTGTACATTTTTGGGGGGTTAATGGGGTCATCTGCCCCCATCCCAATGAATTTTTAGCAGTTTAACAAATAAAAAAGGAAAATAAATGGATGGCTGGTGCTTTTGGGGAGAGGCAGGGGAGAGGGATGCCATGGAGAGGAATTCTCTGCTGCAATTCCTGTAAGTTTGGGGGTGAGAGGAGGGATTTGGGGTAGTTTTGGGTAAGAAAAGGGAAGTAACTTCTACCAGGGGATGTTAGAACAATGCAGGTGGGGAAAGGGAGACATGGGGTTACGGGTTCAGGAAAAGCCATGAGTGCTGGGAATTGGGGACCCTAATGCTTGTTGGGGATGGAAATTGGGAATAGGGATCCCAAAGCCTGCCAGCACCGGGAATTGAGGACCCCGGAGCCCGCCAGGGTTGGGAATTGGGAAGCCAGGTCCTGCCAGATTTAGTAATTGGGGTTGGGAACCCCAGAGCCTGATAGGGATGGAAATTGGGGATCCCAAAGGCTGTTGGGGCTGGGAATTGGGGGTGAAGACCCTAAGTCCTTCCAGCAGTGGAAATTGGGGAGCCCAAAGCGTGCTAGGGATGGAAATTGGGAATGGGACCCCAAAGTCTTCCAAGACTGGGAACTGAGGACCCTACAGCCTGTTGGAGCTGGAAATTGAGAATAGGGAACCCAAA
>NW_008652324.1:0-1081 GCF_000695815.1 Acanthisitta chloris | reverse complement strand
CTGCCATGATGCATATGATATGGATAACACAGTAAGACACTAGTTTTATGGTGATTTGGTATATGGAAATGTGTCCTTCTGTATCAATATTGAATCAGACTCCCCATGTGCTGTCCTGGTGTCTGAGTCTGGTTGATGACATGGCACACAAGTCAGTACTTAATTAATAAAAAAGAATGGTGTACAGAGACAATGTGCTGATGCAGGGGCACTACATGTAGCTCAGATAAGATGTATAAAATTGACATCTTGCAGTCTATTGGACAAATTCTTCTGATTGCACACTGAAGTATAGGCAGTAGCCTATTCTCCCACTGATTTCAGGGATACTTGTAATTTTTCTGTGCCTTAGAGTTCCCAAATGTTCAAAAGTCTGGACCAAAATGCCTTTGAACAATTTAATCCCCTTTTCATTTTCTACTTCTCTGGCTACTTTTAAAATGGAGCTGCAGAAGGTTTAGTCAGTGCTAAGATTAAACTCAAAATTTCCCCACAGTGTGTTTCAGATGAGACTGGATGTGGCACTTAGTGCCCCAGTCCAGTAATGATGGTAGGGTTGGATTCAATGATCTTTGAGGTCTCTTCCAACCTGGTTGATTCAATGATTCTACGATTCTATGTATATGAAGAGAAGGAACAGGCACTTCCTCTGAGGCTTTGACTGCACTTCCATTTTAATGGCCTTGGTATAAAATCCAGGGAAGACCTTTCTTGAGTTTCTAATAGATCAATTTACTTGTGATAAAGAAACTTAGTCTGCTTCTTGCATTTAAATCAGAGGCTTTTCATGGTGTTGCTCTGGGTACTTTATTGGTAGCATTCAAATTGAAAACTTGCAAACGTAATACTGCAGCAAAGAGCTTGATTTGTGTGCCTGTGTGACCCTCTGTATACATGCAGCAGATATTTCACTGAATAGTATACAGACATAACCCATAAATGCTTTCAGAATTTGATGATGTTGCTTTTTGAAGCACGTATGTACTGTTTTGTGAAATACAAGCCCAAACATGGGAAGATATTAGTGTCTACTTTCCAGTCCTTGAAAAATAATTATAAATGCAAAATTTTGAATGAGATC
>NW_008652323.1:16840-30546 GCF_000695815.1 Acanthisitta chloris | reverse complement strand
TTATTATTTAAAATTAATCATCTTTTGGTGTTAGATAACAATACAAGACCCAGCTGAAAAGTTAAAGGGAGAAGGAAATCCACTATCCAAACAGGTGTGGCAGGGCAAAGTAGTTTCCACAGCTGAATTCTCCCTATTTTAAAGTTCCTGAGTTCTTTCTAGATTTGCCTTAATATTTGGCTGCCTAAATATTCCTCAAGCAGCAAATCCAAATCCTCTAAGCAGCTTTGCAAACAGCTCCATAAATGCCATGGAGATACTGCTGGGAACTGGTTGTGCCCAGAGACAAATGTGCATCCAGTGAAGAGCTGAGCCTGAGCCTTGGTGCTGAGCAAAAACCATCAGTTCAAAAAGATATCAACACAAACCTCTTCCTGGCTCAGCAGCCAATTCACAGCCTCAGCAGCTTGTGGATGTAACCTCCACTGACAGGGCTGGTGAGGCTCCAGGTGCCACAGCAAAGCACCACCAGGACTCTGCTGTGGGGAATCACAGAATTGTAGAATTTTAGGGGTTGGAATGGACCTTAGAGATCATCCAGTCCCAACCCCCTGCCCTGGGCAGGGACACCTCCCAACACACCAGGTTGTTCAAGGCAGAAAGAATCAGAGCAAGTTGAAGTTTTTCTTCAGTGAGACTTGAAGTAGGTGTTAAATCAAGCAAAGAGATGCTCCAGGTCTGTGTATCTTGGGTTTTGTTATGAGCAAACACCTAAATTCCTTGCTCTTGCCTCACAGATTCATAGTATGTTAATAGGAGTTGGAACAGAGCTTAGATATCATCCTGTGCCAACCCCCTGCCCTGAGCAGAGACACCTCCCACCAGAGCAGGTTGCTCAAGGCTTTATCCAACCTGGCTTTGAACACTGCCAGGGTTGGGGCAGCCACAGCCTCCCCGGGCAACCTGTGCCAGTGTCTCACCACCCTCACAGGAAAAACTTCTTCCTAATACGTAGCCTAAATTTCCCCTCCTTCAATCTGAATCCATTACCCCTTGTCCTGTCACTGAGGTTCCTATCAAAGAGTCCCTCTCCTGCTCCCCTGTAGCTCCTTCAGACACTGATAGACCACAGATCACAGGTGGCTTAAAGAACAGAAATCAGCTCATTTCCATCACAAAGCATCACTTCAACTTTGCTCAGAGGGTGGTAAAACATCAGCATAGGTTGCCCCGAGACGCTGTGGCTGCTCCATCCCCGTGGCAGTGTTCAGCGTCAGGTTGGACAGCCTGGGCTAGTAAGAGGTGTCCCTGCCCACAGCAGGGGGTGGAACGGGATGAGATTTAAGCTCCTTCCCACCCAAACCATTCTGTGATTGTATGACCTAGGAGGTTTGCCACAGGACTCTGAGAATCCAAAGAATCTATCAAACAGTCCCAGGCAGTTTGCTTGGCACTGCCCCAGACCTGGTTGCAGCCTGACAATCAGCACAAGGAAGATGAACTTAATTCAAAAGGTATTTTCAGGAATTTTGCCTCAAGCTTGAGAGGAGCAACAGGGAAGGCTAAAAAACAATGCCAAAAGGGAATAAAGCAAACCTCCAGAGGGGGGGAAAGCCTTGAGAAAGGCTGGAGGAGCAACAAGAGAGAGGATGGTGACAGAGATAATGATGAAGGAGAAAGTTCTGGAGAAAAAAGGGTCCTGGAGACCAGGGATAGACCCCAAATGAGTCCAGTTTGTGGCTGCATGTAAGAGGAGCCAAGCAATGTAAGAGGCCACAAAATGGATGTGAGAAGAGGAAACCCAAGCAACACTGTGGGTGAACAGCATCTCCAGTGAGCTTGAGGGTGCAGAAAGGGTGAGCGACCACATGGAAACTCAGGGTGAGCTCATGGGGGGGCAGAGGGGAACAAAGCCTCCCCAGTGAAATCCAGTAAGATGTGTTCTGGAGAGAGAGCCAGGGCGAACCAAAAGATGCTAGCAACAGGGAAGAAGGAGTTCATGTTTTATGAGTTTTCCCTTGGAAAAAGCTTCTGCAGAAAGGGCAGAGGGGGCTGGAGAGGGAGAGGGAAGGGAGCCAGAGCAGCTCATCTGTGCAGGATGTCAGCCCCTGCCAGCAGCAGCACAGGGGTCACAGGCAAAGGAGCCCAACAAACAATGTGTGAAATGCTCTGACTTCACCTTTCCTGGGAGGGAAACAGACCTTTCATGTTCCAGCCCTGAAACAGTGAGGTGGAGATTAAACAATGGATTTTCCTTCCTACCATGTGGAGCCAATATGGAAAGACAGGTGGAAAGTGGTTTCTGATTGCAAGTCAGGAGACTTCTCATCGTGCCAGCTCTACAAATGACATCACTCTGCAGCAAACTGGCTGGAATTCAGAGAACCATAGGTTGTCAAGGGGTTGGAATGGACCTTGGAGATCATCTAGTCCAAACCCTCTGCCCTGCCCTGGGCAGGGACACCTCCCACCACACCACATTGCTCAAGGGCTTCATCTAACCTGGCTTTGAACACTGCCAGGGTTGGGGCATCTATTACCTCCCTGGGCAACCTGTGCCAGTGTCTCACCACCCTCACAGGGAAAACTTATGCCTAAGATCTCATCTCAATTTCCCTCTTTCAATTTCTCCCCATTACCCCTTGTCCTGTCACTGCAGCTCCTAACACAGAGTCCCTCTGCAGCTTCCCTGGAGCCCCTTCAGATCCTGGCAGGTTGCTCTGAGGTCTCCACACAAACCTTCTCTTCTCCAGCCTGAACAGCCCCAACTCTCTCATAAGGAAGGTGCTCCAGTCCTCTCCTCAGCTTCGTGGTCTCCTCTGGACTTGCTCCAACAGTTCCATGTCCTTCTGATGTTGGGAACACCACAACTGTGCAGTACTCCAGATGAGGTCTCACCAGAGCAGAGGGGGAGAATCACCTCCTTGGACCTGCTGCCCACGCTCTTTTGCATGCAGCCTTTAAGCACAGAAACTCCCAATTCAGTTATAACTTTTTGGAGTGTGGACCTTAGAGATCATCTAGTCCCAATCCCTGTCCTGGGCAGCCTCCCACCCCACCAGACCAGGTTGCTCGAGGCTTTGTCCAACCTGGTTTTGAACACTGCCAGGGCTGGGGCATTTGTATAAATACCAAATCAAATGAAATAAACTCTGAAAACCTGTTTAAAAGTCCAAGCAACTCAACTAACTGCTGCTAAATAATCCTATTTTTACTGCAAAGAAAAACACTTTTAGACTTATGGAGCCTTTTCATTTCTGTCTGTGCAGCAGAGATCAAATTTATGTTCCTCTTGCAACTATTAATACAAAGCATTAAAGCAGAAGAGGCACCCAGGACCCTCTGGACACGCAGGAATATTTACGAGGAGGCATTGAGCCTCTTTATATCTGCAAGGAGTGTTGAAGGAATGAGTGGAGAATGCACTCCAAGAGATTTACTTCCCTCCCACTGGGAATTCAGTGGCTGAAGCAGAAACAAATTCTGCAATGACATAATATTCCATAAAACAAAAATATGGCCCAAATATTTTATTTGTACATAAAAATCATTGTTTTAATTAAAAGAGAAAACATATTGAGGTCTTATCAGGGGTTTGGGCAAGAAATAAGTGATGTATTCAGTGTTATACAACCCAAAACTACTAGGATTATTCTTTTTAAACTTCATTTTTATCTGCCCTGAGCCACATTTCAGGAGCAAAGTTATGGGGAGGGGTTTATTCTGGTTTTGCTTAACAGAATAAAATGGATAGTTACATTTGCTAAGTGTATTTTAATTGTGTCACAACAGGTCAGACCCCTCAAGGTCACTGTCCTGAGTCCCTTATGGTGACAAGTCACCTCACAGAACAAATTCAGCCCAAGCTTCTCAGCTTGGCTCCTTCTCCGACTCGTGGTGTTTGCTCTGCGCCTTCATCCAGTTTGGTTTGCATCGACTGCAACTCCAGCTAATGTCTCTTGGAACCAAACTCAATGACTCAAACCTAACCCCATCCAAGATATCAACTACTGCCTGGTTTTAGGTGGAAATAATATGATTTTCCTTTCTTTGGCCTTTGGCACAGATCTCACCCACAAGTGTGAAATGACCTGAGAGCCTTCAAAGCCCCAACTCCAGATTGGTCATGCTCCATTTACAGCCATATTTGCTCTGCTTGGGTGAAATCCTTTCTCAGGCTAAAAGCAGGACATGATCTGGGCACCTCTGAAACACGAGCAAAGGTCTGGAAGGTGCCTCTCTGTCTCCATGAACCATGACTACTCCCAAAGAATATTACACCAAGGAGGCACACTCATCCCTGCCATTCCCATCTCTTAACATTCCCATTATTGCCCAGTGGAGTTCAAGCCTTCTATTTTTCTTGTCCCAGTTCACTTTGGCTATTCCAGTGGCCACCACAGGTGGCTGGATGGGATGAATTTGTTTTCAAGTGTGGCTGAATATGAAATGTCAGGATAAAGGTTTCCTGTTTTTGGCTTAGTCTTCTGCAGCAATTTTCCTAACCCAGGGTGCTCCAGTGTTTAGAGGATTGTGGAATGGTTTGGATTTGAAGAACCATAAAGCCCATGTCATTCCATGCCCTGCCATGGGCAGGGACACCTTCCACTAGCTCAGGTTGCTACAAGCCCTGTCCAACCTGGCCTGGAACACTTACAGGGATGGAGCAGCCACAGCTGCTCTGGGCAACCTGTGCCAGTGCCTCAGCACCCTCACAGGGCTGAATGTCCATATGTCACCACCAGCATCTCCTTGAAAAGGTGGGAGGTCACAGCTCAGTGCTGTGCTCAGCTTTGGGCACTCACTGCCAAAAGGCCATTGAGACACTGGAGTGAGTCCAGCCAAGGGCAGCCAAGGGCAGCAAAGGGCTAGAGCACATGGGGAAGGGCTGAGAGAGCTGGGGTTGATTAGCCTTGAGAAGAGGCTCAGGGGTGACCTCATGGCCCTCTGCAATTCCCTGACAGGGGTTGGAGAGAGGTGAGGGATGTCTGTCCTGCCATGACTGCAGGGAGAGGACTCGAGGGAATGGCCTTGAGCTGAGACAGGGCAGAGTCAGACTGGATGTTAGGAGAAATGTTTTCCCTGTTAGGGTGTTCAGGCACTGGAATATTGCCCAGGGAGGTGGTGGAGTCACCATCCCTGGAGGTGTTTAAGAGGCATCTGGATCTGGCACTGGAGGATATGGTTTAGGTTTTAGGGGTTACAGCAGTGACAGGTTAAAGGCTGGACTTGATCTTCGAGGTGTCCTCCAACCTTGCTGACTCTTTGATTCTATGTGCTGCCCATGGCTGTGCGAAGCAGCAATCCCAGCTGCACGACACAACACTTGGAGTCACAAAGAGGTCGCCCCAGCCCCCTGTACTCCGTGCCAACATCTTGATAATACACCCTGATACTCCAACCACTTAGTCAAAGCAGGTCCAAGCAAGGCTGAGTCACCCCCCAGCTATTTTGCAGCAAGACTTTCCATGCCCTTCTGTGCCCTTTGCAGCAGAACTCAGCAGGGATCTGCTGTCTGATCCCACAGAGCAGCACGGACTTCCAGAAGCCTGAGAATGACTCATGTCACACACATACACCAGTCTGGGCTTCTGCATTTTATTTTTACTTCAGCAAAACATTCAGCTTGCCCTGGAGCAGAGCTATTAGTCACCCTGGCTTCTGGGAACAGGCAGAGTCCAGAAGGGATCAAGAGTTATATGTGGTTTCCTTCTTTTTGAGTTGATGATTATTCATCAGGAGGGAAATTCCTTCCTCGGCACAAGCCCTATCTGTCATGCAGCTCTTAGACAGAATATAGGTCTCCCCCCCCCCCCCCCCCCCGAACAAACAAACATTTGCAGAGAAAAAAATCCCCTTCAGATTTCCTGAGAAATTTAGTGGGACAGAAGGAACAGTTGCTCCCAGACCTCAGAGCCTGCCTCTGTCTCATTCTTAATCAGAAATTCTTGAGTTAAAGCACACAGTGTCCAACCTTTCAGTGGAGATCTATCCAGGGAAAACACAACCCATCCAAACCAGCAAGTCACATTAGCATAGAGGTGGAATAAGACCCAGACAACGATTAAGGGCTTTAGCACAACCCTTGGGACCTTCCACATGCAGGAGTTATTTGTTGTGTTTATTGCAATAGTGCTCTGTGATTCCACCAAGATGAAACCATCTGCTCCAAGTCAGAGCTATAACTTAGAGCTATAACTCAGCTAGAAGCTGAATCTCAAAGCAAACACATGCAGTCCTTGAGATGCTCCGTGGTACGTGGCAAGACAGTGCTCCAAAAGCAGACAGTGCAGCCCAGCAGCTCCCCAGGCAAAGGGGCTCCAAGTCTCCTTCCAAACACGGAGCAAACCTGCCTCTCCACACACAGAACAGTCATTGAAGCACCAGACATAGCACAAAGTAGATGCTTTTATCATCCTTCCAGAGAACAACATGTCCCAGGGGACAAGGGTGGAGTGTTCTCATTAATAAAGTCAAAAGAAGTTAACTTCAACTCCAACCCACTTGCAGCCATGGGTGCTTGTAGGGATCCTCCCTCCAAACTGCTCATCCCACACACTGTGAGCATTTCTAAAGCCTTTTCCCATTCCCTCTCCATCCAGGTGGGCAGGAAATCACTGGTCGTCAGGAGGTCACCAGCTCTCCCTTCACCCTTTCCCAGCAGAGTCTGAGCAGGATGAGGTGTTTCATGCCAACACCATCAGCTTTCTGTGGTATTTTATGGTGGAAGAATTGCCCTTTAAGAAAAACACCGTTAAAACCTCCATTTTGTCCAAATTACTTGCACTGGGATGCAAAGAATGTGAAAAGTTTTCACAGTTTTGGTTGGATCACAAGTACCTTTGCATTAGGAACATAAATAGCAACTCGATCCGAGCCAGACCTTCTCCCAAAGAGACACAATCCCTCACACTTAATCCAGCTCATCCAGATTTTCTCTGACTTGTTGCTAATCCAGCAAACAACTTCTGAGCTACCAGTAACAGTGAGAGCAAAATAAAAATCATCCTGGGAAAGCAACAACTTGTTTGAAAGCTTCTTGACTCACAGTCACTGTCTTCAGCCACAACATCTCTTAGCAAGACAGATGGCATTTAGCACTCCCAATGGCCCCTCTTGCCAGGGTAGGAGTGACACAGGGCTGGTGGAATTGGGAGAATGTGGATGAGGCTGTCAGGGACTGAGCAGAGTTGCAGCTTTGCTACATCTGCTCAGCATTCCATGAGTGCTGCTCAGAGCAGGACATGCTGAGCTTTCCATCACTCTCACCACAGTAATCCATTCCCTACCAGTTTGCTTTGGTTTTTAGTCCTGAAACTCCCAATTTCCCAGTTCCAACCGGTACCTCTGAGTGCAGATCACAGTTGTCTCCATTTCAGAGCATGAGGAGACCAAGTGCCTCACAGAGAGGAATCACAGAATGGTTTGGGTTGGAAGGACCTTAAAGATAATCTAGTTCCAACCCCTGCCATGGGCAGGGGGACACCTTCTACTAGGTTGCTCCAAGACCCATCTAACCTGTCCTTAAACACTGCCAGAGATGGAGCAGCCACAGCTTCTCTGGGCAACATGTGTCAGTGCCTCACACCCTCACAGGAAAGAAACCTTCAAGCTCATCACTTCAATTCCAGCTCTTCCCTACCTTTTAGCCACTCAGGGCTGCAACCACGTGGGCTAAACCAGAAACTAGACTGAGGTATTTTACAAGATTTACATGTTTTATTAAGTTTTCCCTATTAACATTCCTTAAAGCCAAGATAGGTGCAACAATATATCCAAGGACAAAACTCAGCTCATTGTCCTGAAGCCACAATGAACCTTAAAGCTCATTACAGCAACAGTGATACTGCATATGAGTTTACCTCTGCTGTGGACATCTTTGAAGTAGGTAAAATCAGACAATATAAGGGATATGAAACATGTAAAATTAGTAAAAACAAGACAAAAAACCTCCAAACTAACAACCATTTTTGAGTAGACTCATTTAGTGCAGAAAACCTTCTGAACAGAGCAGAAATTCTGTAGTAAAACAGATGCAGAATCCCATGGATTTAACCTCCAAAGACCTCAGAGGTTCCCACTCTGAGATGCAACCCAGGGCAGGATACTTTGGTTACAGTGTGGGCCACAGGAAGAAACTAAGAAGGGAAATGCTGTAATGAATTCTGAGAGCGAAAGGCACATGGAATTTAGTGTCTTGATGTGTTTTAAAGCACTTCCAGAAGTCTTTCTTCATGTTGCATAATAACCATATATCTAATCAGAACACACTCTGCTAGAGCAGCAGAGACACATCTTGCTAAAGAAATAAAGGGGCTTTTATACATATATAGATATATATATAAAGGCCTCAGCTTGTCTTGTAAAACACACTCACATTTGCATTGCACAAGGCCCACGAGCATAAAGGTCCTTTGATTCCCCAACTCCCCCAAGACACAAACACCCCCTGGACCTCTGGGCGAGGCTCCAGCTGGAAACAGAGAAACACCATTAAGACCAAACAAACAAACAAACCCCCAAAACAACAACAAGAAAAGCAACCAGCTCAGTCAGAAAAGTGCCCAAAGCATCTGGACACCTCCTCACTGCTTGTTCCCTTCAGGAACAGGCTTGGAGATCCTGCTGGCTGGTAGGCAGGAGGCCAAGCCATGGCAAGTGATCCCACTCCTCCATTGAGGAGGAATGGGTGGGATGGGAACAGGGCAGAGACACCGCTCAGGTTGCCCCAGGGCAAACCTCATGGTCAATCATCCCAAGAGCTTAGACTTTCCTCCTCAGGACTTCCAGCTGCCATGTGGATGGGTCTGCAGCAAAGTTAGAAGAGCCTCACATTAAAGGTCAGCACCTCCATGTCCCCTTGCATTTACCTCTGGCTGATCCCATGGGATGCTCCTGGTTCTCCTCCCAGCTTCCTCTCCAGGAACACAGCAGTGATGCACCTTTGCTCTCAGCAGATCCCACAGCAGCATCTAGGCTAGATTCATGGTTTATGATGGAATTCCTGTTCCTGATTCCCACTTTCACCACACAGTATCTACAGAGCCAGTTGACGTCAGTGGTAGGTGAGCTGGAAGCCAATTCCAGCCCCTGGGATCACTCTGTCCTGCCTACTCATCCTCACTGCACACAAGTGGCAAGAGCAGAGGACCTCCAGCTACATCTGCCGGAAGAGATATCAATTCTGGGTGGTCCTCAGAGGAAGCACAATGCTGCTGACAACATCTCCACTCCTCCACTTCCCACCCCTGCTCCAATCAACATCATGGACCTTCCTGAACTCTAGCATCCATAAAATCCGTGGAGCAGTCATTAGCTGTGTCATCACCCAGACACTCCCTGGCTGTTGAGTGCTTTCTTAATAACATTCCCAAAGTCCTCAAAGGAAGAATGCAGCATGGAGAGCCGCAGTCCATAGCCCCTTTCACTGCTGGAGGGTTGTGCCAGGAGGGATGAGGAGAAGGAAAGACAAAGTTAACACAGCTCCTTTCCAAGCTTTTCCAGCACTGAGCCTCTGGATGCTCAGTGCTGTTTGGGCAGCAACACCAGTCCTGCAATATTTTGATGCCAAATCAACACATTGATCAATAAACAGACACCAACAGGAGCTTTGATCCAATGCTTTGAACTACTCATCTGTCAGGAAACATTCTGGTTAGAATTTGGAACCTACCCTCATCACTCTCTGAGTTATACTGCACTTCTCCATCCTAAAATGCCTCATCAAATGTATTATCCTTGAAGGCAGCAGGTACAGTACCACCAGGAGAAGAGGAGATGTTGCCAGCCCTGGCAAGCTGCACAGGGAAGGTCATGGAGATCAATTCCTCCCTGCTGAGGAAGATGATGAGAACACAAGCCTAAATCTCCCCAGCCTCATCTCAGTAAACTAGAATTACCTCCAGATTGTCTCTGCATGCTCAGATCCCACATCTGGATGATCAGAGGTGTATCCCAGCTGCCTCTCTTGCCTGAGGCTCAGAAGACCACAAGACCCTGCTACAGCTCCCCTGCCCTGGCCCTGCTGCCTGCACCTTGCAAGCCACCTCCTGGCTGAGACCAGGAGAGCCTGAGCTCCACATCAGTTCCAACCTCCACACAAATATCTGATCCTACATGATCCTGGAAGTGTTCCAGGCCAGGTTGGATGGGGCTTGGAGCAACCTGGGCTAGTGGAAGGTGACCCTACCCATGGCAGCGGGTGAAACAAGATGAGCTTTAAGGTCCTTCCAAACCATGCTGTGATTCAATGATGGGAACTCACATCCCATCCCAGCCCTGCAGGGGTTTGGGACACCTCTGATGGACACACAAGATGAACAGACAGTGCTAACACCCACTAGACCTAAAAAAGGAAAGATAGGGGATTTTTTTTCCTCCCTTCCTAAACTGCTCCACAGCTCAGTAACCACAAAGCAAACAATTGCCATCTGCAAAGACACTGTTCTCCTTGCAGGAAGGAGAGGGGGTGTGGAGAGAGCTCTCAGGAGAGGGCTCAGCTGCTGAGCAGGATGTTCTGATGAAAGCAATTAAATCAGGGCTGGTTAAGAGCAGGCAGGTGTTTTTTCCCCTCTCTCTCTCTTTTTATTCCCTTTTTTCCTTTGCACACACCACTGTTTGTTCCTGGGGACTGTCCCTGTGTGCTTGCATGTCCCACACCTCATCCTGCCAGCAGAACCCTCACCTTGGGCTCCCTTTCTGCCCTGTGGAGAGGGTAGTTGTGAGGATGGACCCAAGCACCAAGAGTTATCACCAGCATTTCAGGGCAAGCAGCATGGGAATGCTGAACAACATACCCAGGGCCGTGCAGAAGGAGTGGAAAGAGTCCACGGGACCAGTTTCCACCTTCTGGCTGTAATCAGAAGAGGATTTTCCCTCTTGATGCAATTTCCCCTTCCACTCCTCCCTGCAGGAAGGTGAGGAAAGCCCATACAGCAAAGAGGAGGATCCTGTGGTTTATCCCAACTGTGCTGCTCAGCCATTAAAGGCTGATGACAGCCCAGAGGACACCAGGAAATGCCTCATTTTCACAGCATGCAGAAAGCTCACAGCAAAGCTGTGAACTCAGCTACAGCATCAGCATCTGAACTCTACCTTTCCCCCTACCAATTCAAATTAGGCTTAATGTTCCCTGAGCAATAAAGAGCAGGAAATTGGAAGTTTCAGACACCAAATCCCCAGGTCCAAAACTTATTTGTCCCTTGCGTGAGTTCAAGTTTGAGAGCTTGACTAAAGGGTTTTTTCCCTTTTCCCTCTAACTAAGAGCATTGAAATCCTTCAATGCATTCAGCAGAAATCTCATTTCATTCGCCATGTGTCCACCCCAGCATAAATGCACTAATGACATTCACATTACAAGGAATTCCATCCAAACCTATATGCTAACAGGCCCAGATGTTTGCTTCGACAATGAGCTCACAGGAACTTATATGTTCATCTACACCAGCTGGAAATTTGGCAGGACAGGAGGGGAACATCTGAGCCCTGCAGAGCACTATCAGGACGTGCTCATGGAGCTCTGCAGTAGGAGTTAGAGGAGTTCTCTCACTTCAGATATCACCTCAGATCCAGACTGAGGCAGTAATTCATCCAAGCACTGTCGTGCTGGTGATTACAAGGTCCTTTGCTGCAGTATTTGATGTGGGAGTAAGAGCTCAGTTCTGGCAGGTTCATCTCTTTTGGCTCTTCCAATATGATCACAAACCTTTGCACCAGCAGCTGAGGATCACTATGGAAAAGTTTAACATACACATTGTTTTCAGCTTCAAGCAAGGACAAATATAAAGAGAGATGGAATAATGGAATGGTTTGGGTTGGAGGGAGCTTAAAGATCATCTTATTCCACCCCCTGCCATGGGCAGGGACATCTTCCACTAGCCCAGGTTGCTCCAAGGCCCATCCAACCTGACCTGGAACACTTCCAGGGATGGAGTAGCCACAGCTTCTCTGGGCAGCCTGTGCCAGTGCCTCAGCATCCTCACAGAGAACAATTTCTCTCCAATGTCTAATCTAAACCACCTCTCTGTCAAGTTGAAGCCATTCAAAGCCATTCAGGCCCCTTGTCCTATCAATACAGTTCCTGATGAAGGGTCCCTCATCCACTCAGGATGAAAGCATAGGTAGTTTTTATTGTCTTACCTACACAGACTCATGGAATGGTTTGGGTTGGAAAGACCTTAAAGCTCATCTCATTCCAACCCCTACCATGGGCAGGGACACATTCCACTAGACACCATTCATTCTTCGCTCAAACTACTCCAACATTTTCAAAACATATTGAATTAATAAGGAAAAAGCTGTTTCTGGACAAAGATGCTGACTGGCACCTGTGAAATTGTATTTGTCAACTAATTCCAGTGGAAAACAAACTCATCTAAAGCCAAGCTGAAAGTATCCCCAAAAGGAGCACTAGAATAATTTACTGATTGATGCTACACAGTGATTGATCACTGCACATCATATTGTTTGGTATCCAGTATATGTTCGCTATCCAGGATTTCATTTGCCAGGATTTCTAATAGCCCTCAGACTGCTGAGTCCAGAAATTCCTATTTGGATTTCACTACACATATGAAAAAGGACATTTTATGGCACAGGTTTCACTCATTGTATGATTAAACCAAACCTGAGTACAAAGCACAGCTTAATTTTTCTCCCTAACTCTGTTCCACCCTGAACAACTTCCCCTCAAAATACAGTTGGAGGAATCTGTTCACAGCAGGAAGAAGGAGCAATTTTGGGCCATATTTAGGCAGAGTTTTGATCTCTGCCATGTGAGACACTTCGGGTATGGCCAACACGAAGGCAATGAGACCATCACACCCTCCAAACTGAGCTTGCACACTGCAGAACTCCTCTGCCAACACATCTGCCCAGATGTGCTTCCTCTCTGCTCCCCAGAAGCAGGCACAGAGGCAATTTTGCATCAGACTCAGACTATACTGTGGCAAAAAGGGCTAAAACCTCAGTGTGGCCAACTGTTGCCAGGCCATGAGCCCCACCATGCCCTGCCTGGACACTGTCGCAGCTTTTCCCCGTGGCATTTTTGTTTTGATGACTTGGAAAATGACACTTCTGTGCCCTGAAACAGCTTGCTGAGCTATCATTAAACCAGGAGCAGTTTTATTACATATGTATCTATCTCAGAGATTCCTTGTTCACACTCTGAGCTCATCCCACCCTCTGCTGGGCTGTTAGCCTCTAGAAACATTTGGGACCTCAACACAAAGGTATTAGCTGGAAGAAGCTGAGCAGCAACTCATGTCCCAACTTGGTTCTTTGCAAAATACTCTTTTTTCATGCTCAAAGCTACACATTTGGATTTGGACACAACTTGTTGGGATGAGCAGAGAGCTCAGCAAAAGGACCCACGCCCTGAAAAGTTTTTTTTTCAACCAGAGGCATTTTTTTGAGGTTAGAAAACCCATTTTAGCTTTTGAGCTTGGAAGCTTCTCCCCCTCTCTAGGAATCCAGAAAATGAGAATGTACTCAAAGAGAAAGGTTTCCTAGGAAGCATTATCCAGGCTGGAAAGAGGAAGAGGCTCCCAGCACTGCACAGGTTTGGGATGGAGCATTCCCTGGGCTCAGGGTGTTCATAACAATGATCCAGCCCATGTCATCTCCAGTGTGATGGGAGCAAAGCCAAGGCCTGGGGGTCTGCATTGAGACCTGATGGGTATCCAAGAGCTTTTGTGGCTATGCCAAATAGCTCTGTGTTTCCTGCAGGACTCCTCCAGCTCCTTTGAACTCGTCTGAGCCGACCTCCA
>NW_008652323.1:0-16812 GCF_000695815.1 Acanthisitta chloris | reverse complement strand
TTCAGCAGCACAAAGCTTAACAAGAAGCCTTGAGGAAAGACAGAGCTGTGTCTGTGTAAAGCATTTACCAAGAGCAGAGGAAATCACAGCACAATTTACCACGAGAAACCCTTTTACCTTCCAATAACAGCTCATGTGTCCTATGGGCACAAACCACCATGACCACAAGTCGTCTACATTGGAGTTATTGTATGAAAAGGGCCTGTTATGAGCCATGGAGGTCTACTGTGGGGTGAGAGCAGCAGACATTTTATAGCCTTCCTGGTGCTTAGGCTCAGAGTAGAAAGAGATTTCAGGAAAGTCTGCAAGGAAAAGATATCCTTATGCAGCCTATAAATACCTCTGACCCAACCATGAGGGGCTTTGGCTGGCACATATTCAAGGCACTATGGAGAGAAACCAGATCCTTCTAGTCAGGATCCAATCCACTCCTGGTGGGGAACTTGCTCAGTAAGACAAAACATGAGCCTAATTCCAAATTCAGGCATTATTCATTCATTTAGGAATTATTCATTCATTGGTGAAGGGAATAAAATGTATTAATATCCCCAAAAAACCAACACAACATTCAGGTCAGTGCAGAGAAGGGAACACTGAAGATATGAAGGATCAATAACAGGAAGAAGTTTTCCTAAGTCATGTCTCAGACTTGATAATATCTTACTAAAAAAGATTATGGACACCCTGAGAAGAAGCAAACTGAGTTTTTAAACAGAGATTTCCATTGACAAACTGTTTGGTTTTTCTTGTGGAAACACATCAGTAGTAATTAAAAGTTCATGGGAGGAATCTACCAGCACTCTTGCTTTGCCTAATTGTTAGCCTGAAAAATTAGTAAAAACCCAATTATTATACAGTCAAAAATTCATAATTTAAATTACTGACATTCTAAACATTAAGAATTGCCCCTTTTTCCAGCAATATTCTTGGTAGACAACACTGTACATCAGATTCCTCAAGCACACTTCTTTCTCCCAGACAGACTCATGGAATGGTTTGGATTGGAAAGGACCTTGGAGATCATCCCATTCCACTCCCTGCCATGGGCAGGGACACCTCCTACCTGCCCAGGTTGCTCCAGGCCCCATCTAACCTGGCCTGGAACACTCCCAGGGATGGGGCAGTCACAGCTGCTCTGGGCAACCTGTGCCAGTGCCTCAGCACCATCACAGGGAAGAATTCCTTACCAATATCCAATCTATACCTTCCTCTGTGTCAGCTTGAAACCATTCCACCTTTTCTCATAAGATATAGGAAGTTTCCAAGGAGAATTGCCTTTTTCAGCTATTTACAGTCTTCATCCAATTCCCAGCCAACATCACAGCATATCTGACTCCCAAGAACCAAGGATTCACCTGGGATCTTCTTCACAAGGATTATTTTTATGCTCAGAGGATGCAATCAGCATTATTAAGAACTCTAAATAAGATTTGGCAAAGGTTCTGTTTCTAATCAAAGATAGAGAGCAGAAGAGGATGCAATTTGCCAAGGAGCAGCTGAGCCCAGAGGAAAAGAAAAGCTGAAGAAGAAGTGGCAGTGAACTACTTCTCTTATGACCTTCCAATCTGTTTTCACACTTTGCCCATTCTGGAAAAGGACAAGGATTCTGTGTCCATAGAAAAAGAAGAAAAAAGAAAAAGGGGAAGGTTTACTTCTGTCAAGTGAGATTGAATTTCCACAGTGAGAAGGCAGGGCTGGATGATGTCATTCCATCTCCTGCTTCCCATCAATGGGACACATGGAGTGTGTAGCACTAGTTACAGGGGAAATCCAGTGTGGCCACAGATCACAGGTGGGTTAAAGAATGGAAATCAGCTCATTTCCTCTTCCAACCCAAAGCATCACTTCAGCTTTACTCAGAGGGTGGTAAAACATCAGTACAGGTTGCCCAGAGAAGCTGTGGCTGATCCATCCATGGAAGTGTTCCAGGCCAGGTTGGATGGGGCTTGGAGCAGCCTGGGCTAGTGGAAGGTGTCCCTGCCCATGGCAGGGGATGAAATGAAATGAGCTTTAAGGTCCTTCCAACCCAAACAATTCCATGATCTTTGTGCTTTCAGGTACATTTTTCTTGACCTCACAACCCTCACAAAGTGGTGCTGAATCATCAAATCAATACTTTCCAGGCAAGGAACTAAGCCAAAAAAAGAGCTCAAATCCAAAGTCAGAGCCTAATTAATCCTCAAAGCTTCCTGATGGCTCATGCCACACAATGAATTCATCTAGAGCTGGATCCATGCTCAAATATCCTCTGAATCCAACAGTCAACTTCCTTAAGGAAACCTGGTTCTTCTTCCCCTCCACTTTTTGTTGATTACAGCTGGACTGGACAGTTTGAGGCTGGAATAGGATGCTGAAGTCTTTGAAGACATCCACTATGTGGTATTTGCTGTGAGTGTTTAATTTCCTGGAGCCTGTGTTGAACCTCTCACAACCATCCTCCAATTCCTTTGGGGAAACAAGTCCAGGAGTATTGAAATGACTTGCCCTAAGGCAACCATCAACTCAGCCCAAGGTCTGGAGCTCAGACCCCTCTGCAAGGTGACTCACCGGAGAAGGAATTTGGTGCTTTTCCAGGCTCTGGGAGCTGGGAATGGCATATGGAGCTAATGGCCTGTTCAACCCCAACCCACATCAATACAGCTCAGAGAGGCTGTTTGACGGGTTACAAGAAAGGAGCTGAAGAGCCTCTAGGCTGCATGTTTGGCATGTCCCCATCCCAGGAGAGGACCACCAAAGCTGGTATCCCTCCTCAGCCATCTCTGGCTGCCACAATGAGGGATCTCACTAACTCCAAGACCACCTCAGAGAACAGGGGGTGACATTTGCACCGCAGTCCTTTCTGGGGACACCTGCACCCAAAAAGGCTACTCCAGCATTTGCCACCACCTCTTCCTGCTCCAAACAAGCACCATGGAACCACAAGTGGTACTGGACACAGCTGCTCCCACATTGTTGAGCACATCTGGGAGCCCAACCAGCAGGAACACAACTCAAACCAGCTGGAGCGGGAGCTGAAGAGGGAGGGCAGGATCAAAATGGATTGGAGCACTCAGTCATTCACAGAATGCAAATAAAACCTGAACTCCTCTTGTTTGCTACAATTCAGAGACAAAACATGTCTAACCCTATCAAAAGGATCGTGACGAACCCAAAGCAGAGGATGTTCTTTCCCAAGCAAACACAGAGGAGCCCAAGAAAGCAGAAGCAGAGACAGTTCATGTCCGTGTTAGCTTTCCACCGTGAAATCTGTGTGTGTTTGCACAGAGGAGTTTGAAACTGAAGCAAATAGCAGCAAACCTCAAAGAACAGGAGAAATCTCAGCCCATCCCCAAAGTATGCAGCAGTGGAGATGTTGCAGAGATGCCAACTGGCAGAAAATGAGGAGGGAACACAGGATGCCTAAGAAAGCTCCTCATTTTCCTCATTGAAGGTCCAAGCCAATCCAGAGGAGTGAGGA
Source organism: Acanthisitta chloris (assembly GCF_000695815.1). Lineage (NCBI taxonomy): Eukaryota > Metazoa > Chordata > Aves > Passeriformes > Acanthisittidae > Acanthisitta > Acanthisitta chloris. Next base: position 13,355 of record NW_008652323.1, on the reverse strand, counting down.
GGAGGGAACTCAAACCTTTCCTCTAAATGAGGGTAAGAGGGAAAGCAAATACTGTAATTTCAGAATGATCAGACCACACAGTAAAAGAGAAATAAAAATAGTAACAGAGAAATCAAACTGATTTTCCCTTAGTCTTTCCTTATTGAACTATTTGTTGAGGACTAACCATACAACATGTACCAAACCTGAAGCTTATATCAATTCTCTGGCCCATCCCTAAGGGCTGAACACTCTCAATCAGCTCACACAAATCCTTCACAGGCAGTTTGGGGATCTCACGGCTGCTGAGGCCAAAACTAAGCACAAGAAAGAATGGATGAGATGTGTGTGGATAGCAAGGACAGTCAGGCTGCAATGAAACCTCAACTTGCAAGAAAACCCTTGAGGAGAAAACAAAACTCCAATAGGGCTGTCTGCTGCTCATCACATAGAGGAGAGTCACCACTGAGGTGTGTCAGAAGTCCATAAAATGTCAAGAAAACCAACTATTTTCTCCTCCACTTAAGGAAAAACTGCCCAGAGCCCTGTGGTGCTTTAGGGTAAGCCATGGTCCTGCTAGGGATAAAGCAGCTGAGCCTGCTGTCCTCAGCAAATTGTCTACCCTTCCAGGATTGAATGGAAAACCATTTATCTAGCTAGTTTGCATGGTTATGGAGGGCTTAGCTGGAGCTGCAGCACCAAAGGGAGGAACTCAACCCCCAGTAGAGATCAAAGCCTCTCAGAAAGTTCTGGAGAAAGGCAAAAGAAAGAAGTGCCACATCTTCAGCTGAAATATTTGAGAAGCCTCACTTGAAGGACACAATGAGGTGTTGAGTCACCAAAGAGAAGGGACAGGCAGATTTCTTCCAGAACCACCTAGAATCAGCTGCCCCAGCAAACCAGCAGAACAGCAGCTCTTTGGGACAGGCTCCCTAGGCACAATAGATGAAGACAGCTAAAGTCCCAAACCAAGGCTACTCCTCAGCAGTGGAAGACTGGTTTGGATCACAAACAGCTTTGCTCAGCATTCCCCATCACCCACTGGAGGGGCCCACTGGTGCCTGTGGTGGTACTAGGCGCTGGAGAAGACCACTGCTCCAGCACAGCATTGCTGGTGGAGGTCAGACCTCCTGAGAAGCCTCAGCCTTCCCCACAGGGCACTGTGGAAAGCTGAATCCAGGGAATGACTTCTGGAAAACCCATTTCACAAATGGATATTGCTCAATCCCCACAGCACAGCCCAACAACTCCAGCAGCTCACACTGGGGCAGCAGCTGGGCCATACTGCACTGGGAGTCAGCTGGAAAATAGCCTCAGGACCAGGGGAAATAGCTTCACTAAAGCAAGAAGAGTTCAACAGCTTTCCCAGAGGAGCCTGGTCCTCACCCCAGGCACACAGCTGTGCCTGCTGGGTCAGTTTTTGCCGAGGTAGCTGCTATGGTAGACGTTGGTTGCAGCTCCAGCTGCCTGTTACCATCTCCCCAGCAGAATGCCCTCAGCAGAGCCAGGACACAGCTCAGGAGCTGCACTGCTGACTCAGCCACAGTGGCTTAACCCTCAGCAGAGGTGATTATAACTCATTTGCATCCCCAGCTCAGCTCAGGGAACAGTAACCTGCCACCAGCCAGCCGTGGACAGTGGCATCTCCAGCACCTTCCACCACAGAGCATCCCTCTGTGCCTGTCCAAACCCTTGCCTTGGTATCACAAGCAAATTCTCCTCCTCAATTCCTTGCATGGTCCCTCCCTGCCAGAAAATTAGTTGAATCATTTCAGAGCTTTAAGATCTTAAAAGACTAAAATTCACAGTGCAAGTTAACGATGGAGTATTCACCATAGTCACTGGAGCTACCAGAAGCAGCCCCAGCACTGCTCACCTGTTTGCTCTGGTGCTATCAGTGCTGGTTTAGAGGGTTGGAGGGGACAATAAAAGCAAAGATATTATTAGTTTGTTTATAAAATTTCTGCAGAGCAACAAAGATGAACAGGTGATGATCTGCTTTCCTGAGACACAGCCCTTGCTCCTGTCACCTGGTGTGAGCACAGATCCAGGCAGTGAGGTGGGACCCACGTGTGCCCCAGCAGTGCTCAGCATGGTGTGTGTGACCACAGGGACTGTTGCTGATGTAGGTCCTGGAGGCACAGAAGGATTCTCAACATCCAAAGGGGATTTCTTGTCCTATTAGAAAAAAATCCTATTTTTCCCACCACAGTATTTTATGGGAAATAGCCAAAGCTCTGGATGCAGCACTAGGTCAAGTAACTGGACTGGGAGTACTGGGGGGAACCTCTACCTCCCAAGCTCTCCGGGGACTCCCTGCAGGGCCTCCAGCTCCACGTGGAACACCTCTGAGATCCCCGTGAGCCACACTCCTGCTGCAAGAAGGGAAATGCCTCAACATAGAAGCATCTTTGGCAGCAAAGAGGCTGCACAAACCTTTGGTACCAGCTGCACTAGAAAGCAATGCCAGCAGCTGTGACTATGAAATTCTACAGGACAGATAAGGTATTATATCCAATTCCAGACTCCACTGTTTCATTTCTAGCAGCTCTGCAATCCACTGCTTGGGAGAAATTACCCATCCTAATCCCCTCACCTGCTTAGCGATGCTTTGTCCCATCCATGTGACCCCAAGGAAGAAGCTGTTTTCCTTTTCCTTGACTATCTTGAGGTTCAGGACTGGCCAAAACCCCACTGCAGATCCCTCTAGCACCTCCAAAGAGAGAGGGTAGATGCCAAGTGGCCACATCCTCTCAGAACCAGCACAACATTCCCCTGCCCGAGCTGGCAGCAGCCACACACACCTGGAAAGCCCAACCTTGGGCATGGCTCCCCACCAAGGAGCTACATCCATTTCCTGGGCTCTTCTCACCTTCACCAGAGCCCCAGCCTGTTTGCAGCTGGTGGCTCTGCCTGCCTCTACATACTTTTCAGAGCTGAAAGCATCATAGGGATGTGAGATGTGGTTAGAGAAGGGGGAAAGCTCAAAAAATCCTCTCTGCAGGAACACAGGCCCTTGTAAACAGATTTACATGGATAGATTCTCCTTTGCTTCTCAGCTATGATCATGAGTTCCCTTGATGTGACAACATCCCCAGGCTGTTTATTTACAGCTGCAAACTGCTTCCTACGGCACTTCAAACACCCAAGCACTGCCAGGATTGCTTTGGTTTGATATCCCCTAAGACTGAAACATTTTCTGGGTGTCAGGAATATGAGATTGGAATCTACAGACACCAGAGCTCACTATAAGGATGCCCCAACCCTGGCAGTGTTCAAAGCCAGGTGGGATAAAGCCTTGAGCAACCTAGTCTGGTGGGAGAAGTCCCTGCCCAGGGCAGGGGGTTGGGGCTGGATGATCTCTAAGGTCCATCTCAACCCCTTAACATTCTGTGATGTGTCCTTCCTGCACCTGCACAAGTTGTGAGACATCACAACTATAAGAGAAGTCCTGGAGAAATGTGTGTTGGATACTTTGAGCCACTCAGTGCTTTCTTCTGTGGTTTTGCTTCCCTCCTCCTTCTCACGCTGTAGCTCTCCTTCACCTCATGTGCACTTTGCTGTGCTTACCCTCTGGTTCTTGTTCTGCCTGGGCACCACACTCAGCATGACAGGTCCCAGTCGTGGCCTCCAGGCACTTCCGTGATAGCACTGAATAACACTTTTAATAATCCAGACATGACACAAAGAGCCTTCACAGGAAGCTTTAGCACTCCATCTCCTAAGCAGTTTTCCCCTCCAGTATCTAAGTCATACAGCACTGGAGTTCCCTGGAAGCATCTCACCAAGAATCAGAGTTAAAGATGAAACAGTTCCTTCTTAAGCTTCTAATGTTCATATGAAAACCCCTTTTTGGCTAAAAACTCTTTGAGCTTATTCTTAGCTAAAAGGGATTCAGATATGTGGAAAGTCTGGAGAAAGTTGGACAAGGCTGCACCAGCAGCAGACGCAAACCAGAACCAGCTCCCTAGAGCCCCTGGTTGCTGCCTCCATCACTTCTCCCCCTGCCCAACCCTCCTCCCAACACCTTGGGGAAATTAAATGCATTTTTCTAATCACATCTGCACTACAAATATTTGCACCTTGTTTCTCATCTCTCTAATTCTTTGGGCTCCATTTGGCTTTACTATAACTCCTCTCTGACAAAACATAAGTTCTCTCATCTCACTTGAAGCTGTTCCTGCCAGATACAGTTACCACAACAGTTCTGACCATGGCTGAATTCAAGCTTCTTCACTCACCTGCATGGGCAAACACACAAGGATTTACCCACTCTGTGACCATGGTCCTCCCCACCATCTTACACCTGCCACAGCCCTGGGCCACCTATCTCTCAGGAGCTGTCACATAAGCACAATTCCTTGGGTAAGAGCAAGGTAAAAGCACCCAGACATGTTCTCCTCCACACCCACGTGTGTTTGCACTGCACAAACATCTCATGTATGTCACAGAATCATGGAATGTTAAGGGGTTGGGATGGACCTTAGAAATGATCTAGCCCCAACCCTCTGCCCTGGGCAGGGACACCTACCAGAGCAGGTTGCCCGAGGCAACCTGATGTTGAACACTGCCAAGGCTGGGGCAGACACTACCTCCCCCAGCATGTCCCACTCACACAGAGCTTTCAAACAGGGCACAAGCACAACCCTGGTGCTTATGGAAGCATATGGATTTCAGAGTGAAGAATTACCCCTTGGAAATTCCTTCCTGTAGGGAATTCAGCTGGACACAGAGACCTTCCTCTGACACTAAATACTCTGCAAGCATTGGGCTAGGATGAAGGATGAATACAGGATGCAGGCAGGATGGAGTAAGCACATCTTCTCTCTCTCCTTCTCCTCCTGTGACTATCTGGCTGCCTGTCCTGGCTCTCCCTGCACCACCTTTCCTACCCTGAGTCCTTTCCCAGCCAGTAGAGTTTCCTCATGCTGTGGCTCACACCACAGGATGCTAAGGCGATGGAACAGTTTGCAAAGGTCAACAGGACTATTTGATGTTCTCCAAACGTCTGAATTCCTTCAGGATTTCCCTCGCTACACAAAAAAAAGAGAGGATGGAATGAAGCAAGGGGGGCAGGCAGCCCCAGCTCCAGGTGCAGCCCACCCCAAACCCTCCCCAGCCAGCTGAGCTCCCCTGTGGGCATCTCCTAACCCCCCAATGTATGCAGGAGCCATCAGGTTGTGAGCCATGGAGCTGCTGTCAGGAAATTTCTCCACCGTGGTTTGAGGTTATGTCTTTCAATCTGACTTCCCTCAAGCTCCCTTTCCTTGAAAATAATCACTTCGCTCAGATTCTTGTGGTGCAAAGCTTCCAGTAAGTTCCAGCATGGAATCCAGGCTGAGGGACAGATGATCTGCCTGCAGTAGGACACCTCGCTCTGAGTAGCCTAATAACATAAAAATGATATATTTTGAAGTCCTGCTCCCTCAATAATACCTTTTAACTTCTTTGAGCATTATAAATAAAAGGTCTGGCACACACTGAGGTTTCTCTTGGAAGGGGGAGCAGCTCTCTCTCCAGCTCCTTTGCCTCTGTGAGAGTTGGTTGCCAACCTCAGAGCTGGAACTCCAAGTTACTTTAATAAGCAAAATATTCCATTTTCCATGTATTGTTGCTCTTCAGAATGGATCCAGTTCTTGGGAGTGATGAGGAAAAGCTGCAGAGCAAACGGCAAATCTCATTGAAACCACATTAGAGCTCATCACAACATGCTGTGACTGTCGCCTGGACACTTGGTCTCATTCTTCTCCTGGAGAAGAGGACCAGCTCCAACTTGCCATTCTCATGTCCAGCAGCTCCCAGGTCCCTCCTGCTGCTGGGGCTTTGGTCATTCTTACCATGCTACTCTCTGTGCACCAATAGCCAAAAGATTATTTCAATCTAAGTCCCCAAAGTCTGGAAAACCTCAAACCCAGCCCCAAAACTTGGTACTTAGAGATCATCTCTTCATGTGGGAGGTTGGAAATAGCCCTGAAAAGATATTATCAGTGGTGATTTCCATAGTTCCATCAACAAAACTTTCTCTGCTTTTTGTTTCTCATAATTCCAGTGTGAACTGGAAGCTCCAGGGGATTTTTCCATATGAGCTAACACATAGACTACATCCCCTCTGGATGCAGGTCTGTTACTGCAGGGATGGTTCATGTGCTGCTGACAGTTCTGAGCACCTCATTCTCCAGGAAAGAAATGCTGAAACTCTTTTCCTGGAAACAAATGAAAGGAAACTTGACAAGCTGGAGCTGATTGGAGGGAGGATGAGGCAGTATCACCAGTTCACAGGTGGCTGAGAACACAAATACCTGCTGATAACTTGGCCCCAGGAACTCCTGAGGCCTTCTGGAGGCAGGTTGGCTTTGTGAAGAACTGGTTTGGCTGCTTCTAATGACTTCATCCTGAAGAAGGGTGGCCACTGGGCTTGGGGGGATTGCTGGCAGCCTCCCAGAGATGCTCTCCAATATTCCCTGGCTCAATCCCTTCCCTGAGCACCATTCCCCTCCTGTTGTGTGCAGAGCTCATCCCACCACTCCGGAGATCCCCCAGGCACCGCCTTCCATATGATAGGCTCTTCCTTTGCCAAGAGAACACTGAACAGCATTGACCTCCACGTTCTGGCATCACCTCTTCCCATGGAACACGCCGCTGCTTTCACATCCAACTAGGAGAACTGAGGCTGTTTTTGTTGTAATTCTGATCCAGCTGCAAGGACTTGAGGAGTCATCGATGGAGCAGCTCTGGAGTAATTGACCTGGTCTGCTGCTCCCCAGAAGGATAAGCACAAGCAGCCCCAGCTGAAGGGTGGGTGTGGAACTGGCAGAGCTCAACCAAGGGGTCTCCACCCCATTAACTTCTGGCCCCAGGGGCTGTGGTTGCTAATGAAGGGTGTGTCATCATTAGGCTGCAGAACCACAGAAGGAGGGCAGTTGCATAGAGAGTGGGCAGTGCTTGTCTTCCCAGAGCTCAACGGGCTGCTCTCAACCAGGGCTATGGGAAGGTGCCCTGGGGTGAAGATCTTCCAACATCTGCCCAGCAGTGTCGTTTCAAACACACCTATTGGGGTATGTCCACTCATACACCAGATGTTAATGCTTGTGTCATTGCTTTGTCCAGTCAGGCTGAGCACCCAAAGGTCCTACAGCAGCCACACTCCAAGGCCCTGGTTGCTGGGACATAGGGCATAGTCACCACCACCACCACATAGCCACCAAGGAATCCTGGAATGGTTTGGGTTGGAAGGGCCTCAAAGCTCATCCCATTCCACCCCCTGCCATGGGCAGGGACACCTTCCACCAGTCCAGATTGCTCCAAGCCCCATCCAACCTGACCTAGAACACTGCCAGGGATGGGGCAGTCACAGTTTCTCTGGGCAACCTGTGCCAGTGCCTCACCACCCTCACAAGGAAGAATTTCTTCCTAATATCTAATTTATACCTACTCTCCTTCAGTTTAAAGCCATTCCCTATTGTTCTGTCAAGTACACGAGCAGCATGCCTTGGTGTAACCAGAACACAAAAGCTGCTCATCATTTCTAGTGTCCACCCCTGGAGCTAAAACCAGAGACTTTTGGAAGAGGCTCAGTGCAGGCATGAGAACAGGTGCAGCTGCAAACCCTTGGCACCTTCACATGGGCACCACCGATGGGAAGTTTGCAATCACTGTGGTCACTCTGCTGTAGCTGCATCCAAACAGGAGTTCAGTGCTGTACAGAAGGTAAGGTCTAAGAAGGCATTCAGATTTTGAACCACCATTTTGTTTCAGATCAAGAAAAAAAACCCTGGAAATGTGCAGCTTTCTACAAAGTAGTCTAGGGGCAAGGGAAATAATGATTCATTAAATCTTCATTGCAGATCAGCTGAAACGTTCCACTTCACTTTCCATGCCAGGAATGTGCTTGCACACCTAAGAGTAGGGTAAGTTCTTTTAATTAAGACTGAAATGAATTAGGACACCATTAGAACATCCCAAACCCCTTCTGTGACACTTCACTCTGAAAATACATCTCAGCTCAAGAAGTCTGTCGTTTTCAGGCCCTTCTTCCCTCACAGCCACACAGAGAAACCAGCTGATTCCACTTCCCATTGAGGGCAAGTTACAATTGCTCTATCCCAGCCAACCCTCCCTGCTAACAAATACATCCTGATCCTATCAATCCTTGCACAACTTCTGGACTGGCTTGTGTTTATAAAGGCAAGACCTCCAGCAGGACACTCAAAATATTTCATATTAGGCTCTGCTACAGTGCCTTAATGACTGGCATGTTTAAAAACCACTAGGAATAGATCTGAGTGGGATCAGAGCTCCCAAACCTTTGCCCGTTGATGAGAATTCACATTAAAGCCAGCAGTGATAAGAAGAGGAAGGCAGGATGGTGAGAAGATGATTCCTCATCAAAGCCATTGGCACTGGCCAGATACAAGAAAACCTCCCTGCGAAACCACATCCTGTTCTCACAGGAAAAACGTCTTCCTAGTATCCAATCTAAATTTCCCTCTTCCAACTGATGCACATTACTCCTTGCCCTGCCACTGCAGTGCCTAACAAAGCAGTGCTCTCTGAGACCCAAATGTGATGAATTCATGAACCATCACCAGCACAGCAGGTTGGAAGATCTGACTGCACAAGTGACCAGCACCACACCTTCAGGGGAGATTAAACCCTGCCCAGAACTGACCCTGGAGTGCAGCTCAGCACCAGCAGGGACCTCATCCTTGGCTCTGTGGGGAATGATAAGGAATGATTTGCTCACGTGCACATTTCTAAGCGACCTCAGCACATTCAAACTTGGCTACACTTCGGCTCTTTTAAACACACTCCAGACCTGGATGGCTCAAAGGGACACAGCAGTGTTGGAGAGCTCCAGACCTCCAGGAAATACATGGAAAATGTTTATAGCTAGCATGCAACAGGGTCAGGGGCAGAGCATGTGCACAGTGCATGAGTGGTGAGATGTACATTCAGGCAAACAAATGTGTGCATCGAAGTTGGGTCATGGCCTGTTGAATCACTGGGGGATTGTCTCCTCCACCCCCATCCCACAGCAGGGAGGAGAAGGGGGGGACTGTTATCTTCCACATGTGGGCCAGGAAAACCAAAGTCATGCATTTGCCCTTTCCAATACCTTTCCATCCCAAATGGATGCGAAGTGATGCATGAAGCCAGCCCAGGATCCATCCCTGCTCGCAGGGAAGGGGAAAGGAAGAAGTTGACTGACTCAGAAATGTGCAGCCTGCTCTGCCATCTGCTCCTGGAACAGGACCACTGTATCCTGGCCACCACACAGGCCTTGTGGAAAAGTCACAATCTGGTGCCAATCCTCACTGGTTGGACTTTCTTGGGACTATATTTAGTATTTTGGGGCAGGAAAGGATTTATTGGTTGTTACTAGGATAAAATCATGTGATTGAATCAGCAACAGCATGATTCCATGGGAGCACAGGATCATGTGAGCCCAGTAACGGCCATGGGTTCTAACTTCCTAAGCTTTTGGAGTATTATTTTCCTTATTTGTTGCATCCTACACAACATGTTGAAGAAAGACAGAGACTTGCTGCTTGCTGAAACTTAGACCCACCGTGTCCCATCCCATCCAGATCAGAGAGAAACAGCTTGGGATTGGGAAACACACTCAGCTGGACAATGATTTAACCCATAAATCCATGATTTCACTGGCACAGCTGCTCTTTTGTAACATCAGCCTAGACATCAAGAAGGAAAGAGTTTGCTGGCACAGCAGAAGCTCATCATGTGGCTCAGCTAATTAAAAACTGACCTCGGCCCTGATCATTAAATGTTGTAATCACATGCCTGCAAGTGATTAGATGGAGAAACAGACACCCCCCTCCTCGTTCCCATACATCAGCAGCTGAGTAAGCTTAACTCAAGGCCCTGATGCTCAACCCTTTTCATAAACACCAGAACTCAGCTCTTGTCACAAATGAGGACTCGGGAGTCTTGCCCATTCATCATTTCCCTCTCACTCAACAACCATATTTTGCCAGACATGGAGGAGTCAACATCAACTCCAGCCCCTGTGATTCCCAGTTCCACCAAGAGCTTTGTGCTGGAACTGGATTGCAGCTACAGTGCTAAGGCTAATATATCTTAAGCACTGCTAGAAAGGTGATTAAGGTGGGGCTGATACCATCAGTTATGGGAGGACGAGCTCCAGCCTTGGCACTCAATCCTTGACAGGTACATGAAGACAGAGAAATTGATTTTCAATGCTCTGGCAACTTTGCACTCCCTCTGACATTCATCTTAGGAGTAAGTACACTCAACAGCATGGGGAAAGTTAATTAAGGGCAGATGAAAGATGATGGAAGCAGAAGAAGGGATAAGAGGAGACAGATAAGAAGACAGCATGTTCTTTGGAGGATGGAGAGAGGAGCCCATAGCTCATGGGATTCTTCACTCCCAAAAGCCCCAAGTGTGCCCTGTGCTCAAAACTCTGGTTCACAGAACATAGCACAAAGGTAAAGATATCTTTTCCTGCTCAGATATGGCAGAGAGCTACCACCAGCTCTCTTGTACCTGCTTCACCCACCCACCATGAGCATCTCTGCCTCTGTCACCATGTGGAGAGGAGGAAACTTCTCCAAATCCCCAACCACATATGTTCAGCTAGAGATCACTTTGTTCACCTTGATTTGTTAAAATCACAGAATCATTCAGGTTGGGAAAGACCTCTAAGATCATTGAGTCCAACTATTAATCCAGCACCATCACCATTTTCTACCACTAAACCACGTCCCCACAATCTGACTCGTTAGTGTTTCTACTCCTAGATATTTAGGTATGTTATGTTGGGGTTTAGGATTTTCTTAGTCTCATTTCTTATCTCAGTGGCTACCTGTGGAGCTCATGTTCACAACCTGACTCTATGAAGTACACAACCTCTGACAAACCAGTTTGACAATATTCCACTTTAACTGAGCATCTCTTGTTGTGTATTCTCAGGAAGAGCATTCAAATCAACCTATGTCCTTGCTTTATATCCCTTTCAATTCACTATGGGGAAAACACCTCCAAAATGCTCCTCCTTTACACTCTTCCTGCCTCTGAATTCCTTCTTATTTTGCTGCCTCCTTTGTGAGATGTATTGACTAGAATGAGTCACAACATTTCAGGCACAGGAATTCAGCCCATTCATATCATGGCAAGAGATTTTCCATGTGTTTTGTAGGCCTCAACAGTTGTATTTGCCTTTTTTTTTTACCACGGGTGTGTGTGGTGCCAAAGGCTACATTGAGCAACCACTGAGAAGTCTAAGCACTTCTTCTCTGTTAATATAATAAACTTCAAACAGAAAAATCGGAGAAGCAGCTCCAATTATTTCTTCTACTGCTTCTAACTTGGCATTTGTCAGTGAAGAATTCAGCTCTCAGTAGCTTCTTTCAGCTCCTCCCAGGGACACATCAAAGTTGACAATAAGCCAACCCCAAAACCAAGTGGACAAAGGGCTCCTGTATCTTTCAGTCTGCTGAACTATGGATGGATATAGGACCAAGGAGGAAATGAACAGCCTAGTTAGAAGCACCATGAAACAGCACATAGTGCACTTAGCAAGGGTTTGCTGGGTGTCAGGAGGGATTAAACACCATGGGAATGGGATTCTGCAGGCACTGAGGAGTTTGCCATTATCACTTCTCCAGGAGTGAAGCACTGGGCTCCAAGTCAGCAGGTTCACCTGCAGCATGTTGTGACTGGGGAGGAGTCAGCCAGTGATGACTGCAGACTGGCAATTTCCCTGGCTGAGTTGTTGTCCTGTTCTCCCAGCCCTGCAGACAGCAATGCTGCTGCACAACATGCAAAAAAGGCTCTCAATACACTGATTTATCTTCGATATAAATGTTTTGCTTTCTGATCATATCAAAACCCCTCCAGAATGGGAAAACTCCAGGAAAAAAACTAAATGCTAGAAAACCCTGGAAAATAATTGCTAGATTTTTCTGGGCTTTCCTAATAACATTCACTTGGGTAACCATAAAAACTGATTATTATGGTAATAAAAAGGATGAATAATTTATTGTGGATCACAGACAAAGTGTTCCCTTCCAGAATTCTAAGATGACACCATGCATATGAAAATAATCTCTTGGATATCTCTGCTTGCTGTAGTCATGGGGTCAGAAAGGTCTTCCATAGTTTTATTGAATTGATTTCCTTTTCCAAAGTTTTTGTTGGGAATGGAATTCAAATGGGAATATAAACCTGATACTGGCACCTCAGTGAACCTGCAAGGTTGGTTAACCTGTGTCTTACCATTTACTTAGCACAGGGAGCAGCTTTGTTGTTTACTGCATTCAAAGCAGACAGAGCAAGTTGGGAAAAGTATTCACGTGCTCCATGAGCAATTCCCTCAAATTGGCATCTTCTCAACAGACCAAAAGTGATATTCAGAATACACTTGGTTATAAATTTGGTCTGCTACAGCAGCATCCAGAACTGCATCATTTTGTGTATGGCCTGACCATCACAAGGACTGTAAACTGTTGGAATCATGGAGAAATCCAAGCAATAAACCTGAAATCCAAGGGAGGAACTTCTCATCACCAAGAGCTGAACACACTGTTAGAAAGCTTTTACAAACATCAGGGTTATTAAAGAAAACAACAACAAAACAGGAAAACACAAAGTGCTGTGGCTGCTTCACACCAAGGAGCTACTCTGGTCCAGTTCCCAGCCCTGCCCTGGTCCAAATCTATCCTCTGGCATCAGTAGCAGGTCAAGATCCAACTGTGGTCAACTACAGTCCTAACATCACCAAGACATCAGCATTTACAAGTGTATTTGCTCAACACAGACTTACATTTTCAGGCATTTTCTCCTAACTGAGGGCCCGAGAGGCCACACTCCACACATTTATTTAACAAGAAAATCATATTGAGGTCCCTAAGTCTCTTCAACCATTTTTGATTCCTTTGTTTATGAAAATACAACCTCTGAGCATGTCCTTTAACCCATGCCCCAAAGCTTTACTTGGTTCTTTCCCCACTTGCTTTAAGAGATGGTTTTTAAGAGAGAATCCTCTATTTTAGGCCATGCTAATACCCCATGAGAGGTCTGTGTAAGAATTCATTATCTCCTGTTAAGCATCAAGTAGTCTCCACTCCTTGTAGAGCAGATGGTCCTCTTTCAGTTCCCAATTAAAGCCATCTTCCACATTGGGAAGGAGAGACCTTGGAAGTTCTTCAGTGGCTTCCACATCCAAAAATAAACATCAGACGAACAGGAAACAACTATGAAGTTGAAAAATGTCATGGGTCACTCAGTAGTTTCCCTGGCAAAGGACAAATCATAAGAGATAAAGAGGAGGAGAATAGAGCCGCTGCTCATCAGGAGAATGTGACAAAGACAGGCACTGGAATATTGCCCAGGGA
>NW_008652322.1:0-7843 GCF_000695815.1 Acanthisitta chloris | reverse complement strand
TGCCTGCAGTGAGAGAACCAGAGGGAAGCACCATAAGCTGAGACAGGGGAGATTCAGGTTAGATACCAGAGAAAAAAAATTCACTGTTAGGACGGTCAGGCATTGGAACAGGTTACCCAGGGAGGTGGTGGAGTCACCATCCCTGGAAGTGTTTAAGAGGCATCTGGGTCTGGTGCTGGAAGATACAGTTTAGGTTTAGGAGTCACAGCATACTGGCAGGTTAATGGTTGGACTTGATCTTAAAGGTCTCTTCCAACCTTGATGATTCTGATTCTAAGTGCTCTCAGGACATGCAAGACACTCAAGCTTCATCTGCTAACAAGGACTTGTCGCAACCCACCCTTAAGGGGGAGGAAGGATCTAAGATTTATAAGTTCTCATGGTCAAAAGGAACAACAAAATAGTCAGCGAACATTCAGACTTAAGGGGGAGGAAGGATCTAAGATTTATAAGTTCTCATGGTCAAAAGGAACAACAAAATAGTCAGCGAACATTCAGACAGTTCTATTAGTAAATACTTAGCATGGCATGGAAATTGGTATTTTAGCCCCTGATCTACTACATAAGCACACAGTAGTGAGTTTGGATAAAGTGGTAGGGTGAAGGAGAAAAGAGAAATTAAAAAGGAGAGATGCATTGAAGGAAGAAAAGAAAGAAAAAGAAGAGAGAAGGGAGATAAAGTAAGAGGGAAACAGGAAAAAGAGGAAAAAGGAAAAACAGGAAAAAGAGATCACCAGTCCTGGTTCCAGCATCGATCCGGCCAGTGGGATGTCAATCCCAGCTTCATTCCAGCTTCAGTGCTGATCCTGCTGATAAGTGTTGATCCAGGGGACAAGGTGCGCAGGATCAGGGGGAGCAGCTGCCTTGGGCTCTGTAGGGGTACCTTTATATGGACAGGTTCCTTCACCACCAGGGTAAGTCTCTCACTTTCTATAAGTTGTTCTCATCCCCAGGAACTATAACAGGGAGGTTTGTTCCCATCAGGTGCTGCCTCATCTCTGTGTGTTCCCTCTTCTGCAGCCAAAACTTGCACTTTTTTTTTTGTTAGTACCAACAGTCCTTGGCTGGCCCCACAGCCATCAGTTACTGATGTTTGGGGCATAGACATTAGTCCCTCATTTGAAAACAGGAGCTCGTTGTACAGCACTACTTCCTGGGAACAATGTTTCTTATAAGCTCAAGAAGGACTAAATCCAAGTGCAGTTCATAAAGGCTGAAGCCTAATGATCATTTCTCAGCAGCTTCTCTGGGCCTCTACAAGACTCAGAGGATAAAAATATTTTACTGTATTTGTGAAGTAGTGCATTGTTTTGAATGCATGAAGCTAATAAGAGGACTGGAGCACCTTCCCTACAAAGACAGGCAGAGAAAGTTGGGGCTGCTCAGCCTGGAGAAGAGGAGGTTGTGTGGAGACCTCATAGCAACATGCCAGTATCTGAGCGAGCTACAGGGAAGATGGAGAGGAACTCTTTTTAGGAACTGCAATGATAGGACAAGGAGTAATGGGTATAAATTGAAAGAGGGTAAATTTAGGTTATATACTAGGAAGAAATGCTTTACTGTGAGGGCAGTGAGACACTGGAACACATTACCCAGAAAGATTGTGGATACCCCAACTCTGGCAGTGTTCAAAGCCAGGCTGGCTAAAGGCTTGAGCAACCTGGTCTGGTGGGAGGTGTCCCTGCCTAGGGTTGGGGGGTTGGGGCTAGGTGATCTCTAAGGTCCATTCCAACCAACATTCTATGATTCTATGATTTGTTCTGCAACTCTCTGTGATACAGAAGCACATGAGCTCTAGCTTTGTTTTCACTTGCATTTTGTGCAGAAAATTTAGTAATTATAGCTTATAGATATTGCCACAATCTCAATGGCACTTATGACAATGTTTACATTTTAACTGAAAATGAGAAATTACTACCTAAAGCTGATGTTGCAAAATTACTACACAGAATGTGTATTTGTTTGTGACTTGAAAACTCTTGCTGCTACGTCAATCTCCTACAATTCCTCTGAATTACTTCGTCAAGTTTGGAACTAGTTGTCTTATAAGCATAATAACAAATTGTATTAAGATTAATGTATTAATTCTTTTAATTATCTTATTTTTAAAAACAACAAACACCAAAACGCCCAACTTAGTTCCAGGATCGTTTCCGGAAGAATTTTCTAATGGCTACCTCCTAGGAGAACTTCTACACAAATACGGTCTTCAGGATGACTTTAATGAATTTTCACAGAGCAGGTTAGTATGTATGCATAGCACATCTCTTGCATAAATTAGACAAAAATATGTATTTTTTTTACTGAGGATTTGCTTATGCAAAGTGGGAAAAACATGTAGAATTTAGCAAGATTTGACACCCTTTTCAGTGTTACTTGTGTTTGACACATGGATTACTTTTGTATTTCCAGAGAGATTGACCATACTTCTAGAAATTTATGCATTTTGATTGTAACCACAATAGTAGCAGGTTAGACCACATGTTCAAAAGCCTTTCAAGGATGTCTCTAAGATTGGAAATACTGACACTGTCCTCATGAGCTGTTAAGAGCCAGGAATACAGAGGTGGGGTGTGGTGGTGACCATTACATCTTCACTAAGATGAAAATGGTGGAGATGCATTGTGAGGCTCTGAGTGAAGCCCTTTCAGAAGATCATGTGAGAATTTACAAATCTACAAATCATCCGGTGTAATATCTGTGATGAAGAAGAACAGAAAAACAGGAAGTTGCAAAATCTTGTGCAGATCTGTGAGCCTTGGTACATTGATGATGCAGTTCGTGGGATTCCTTGGCTTATGTTGTATTTTATCAGGTCTTGGTATGCAGGTACATCAAGAGTAGCAGGCTGTACAAAATCTTCCTGTTTCTTCTCAGCCTCTGATTTTATATTATTTGAACTTCTCCTGTATTCACACCCCTTCCTGTCCAAGTACCATCAACTTGTAGGAGAGCAGCTTGAGCACAGTTAATAAAGTCAGACAACAAAAAGCAGTATTCCACAGCAGTTTTTGGGTTCTGCTTCAAGACTTACGCATTTCTCAGCAGTTTCTGGGATCATTGGAAAACCTCTGGTTCATCTTTGAGGAACTTTAAAGTGTTTGCTGGTGCTGGGAAAAATAGCTTCAGGAGGCTTTTACTCTTTAGCAAGCTCTAGCAGCTTCTAGCAAGTTCTCTCAATTCTTCCCAATAAAAGTGTGCTTTGAGCTCTTGTCTCCAGCCAACTTCTGAGTAGAGGTGCAATTAGTAAAGATGCACTTCAGTAGGTGCAAGAAGGGATTAGAAACTCTGCTTAGCCAGTGTTTGTGGCTCATGCATGACAGAGCATGTTCGTCAGTACCTACTGGACCAACTACTCAAAATGTCAGAGGCCTCAACTCAGATTTTTCTCCAGTGTAAGGAGTCAATTCTCCCTGTCTCAAACTGAAGGGAAATTTGATGTGTTCTTTGTGATAAAGGGAAAATTTATTGTTATTGAGTTTTGCCCTGTATGTCTATTGATCTTGAGTGCTTCCACAGGATAATCTACATGTCAAGGGAAGCAATAACCTGCAAGCCACTATTTTAGGTTTGAATGTTAGTTGTTCATTGAGAAAATAGTCTGTGTTTTCCATACTACTCCAACCTGTGTGTCTATTTCTTTTTATTGAAGAAGAAATGTGAAAAAGTGTTGTAAGGGTTAATAGATAACACAGATTTTTAGAATTATTTCCTGTGTTTTGACTGGTTAGAGCTCAAGTGATTGATACAGTTAATACAGAAACTTCATTCTTAGTCTTTGTATGTTTTTGTGAATGATACACAATTAACTGCAACTGGAAGTAAGCTTTTCCTGTCAGATGGCATTTTTTGTGTACATGTATCAAGATTTATATAATCCAGTATGCTCTTTGTTATTTCCAAAAGTTCTGCATAGTAATTCAAAGCTGTTACATGTACTGCAGTAAAAAACCTAAGCCAAAATGTGTGTCACATTGCTTTAAGGAAGTCCTCTGTGTTTGTTTTTTTTCTCCTGTTATCTTGGTATATGTGTCACAACCATGCTTAATGCAGCCAGTTGGAATTGCAAATAAGTTTATATTCTGTTTTTTTTTGCTGTTGTTATTAATCATAGGATTTCAAATGCAAAAGTTAACAATTTTTCTCGCCTGGAGCCCACGCTTCACATCCTTGGTGTGCAGTTTGATGAGAATGTGGCCCAAGACATCATGACAGGACAGCATGGGGCTGCAACAAAGCTTTTATATGAATTGTATATTGCTTTAGAAAAAAGGAGAAAGGCAAAGCTTATTGGAGGAGCCATGGAAGCAAAGAAACCTGCAGCAACTGCAAAGCTTGCGTCTATTCAAAGTGTTTTATATCAAGAGGTAACTAGCTATGCCTGTTTTATATAAATAGAAAAAAAAGGTAGCATATTTACAAGTACCTTTCAAGTATGTTGCATGCTTTGCCCCAGTTTTTAAATTTCCAATTCAAAGCCCAATAATTACGTGGAAAAGCAGCAGTGCTTTGCTACGTCTTGTACGGTGGGATTACACAGTTTATCACTAACTCAAATAGGATATTGATCTTCTGTGTTCCTTTGTTTTCGTTCGTTCTGTGTTGCTTGCTCTGTTTTTTAGCTTTCTCCAGACTTAACACACTATAGCAAAACAGACTAGTAGTAGCTCAGCTGCTGTGTTTTTACTTTTCTATTCAGTACAGACTGCAGACTGCTTTGCAGGCTGGGTATCAGCTTAGACTAATTTCCCCTCCCAGAAACCTCCTTATAACTGTGTTGAGCCAGAGTGGTTTGGTTTGTTCTGTTTCATGTGTCTCCATCTATTTATACTGCACTCCAGCCTGCAATAACTGTATGCGGAGTAATGCAAAGAGGAATAAAACAGAGGGAAAAGAGAGTATTGAAGAGGAAGTCAGTAGTGATGTAATAGATCCTGTTGAAGACTTTCTACTTTGTCTTCAGCAATAATATTCAGCATGTGCAGACCATTATTTGTTATCAAGATGAGCAGTTTTTAAGAAGCTACATAGCAGTTTTTAAGAAGCTATATATCATTAGTCAAATTCAGAGGAGTTAAATTTCATTATTTTTTTCTGGCTCACTTCCTTAAAAATAGTCTACAAGAAGAAAGCTTGCCAACAAGTGCAAGGATAATAGCAGAGAGTTGAAACATCCCTTCACCTGTAAAGGTGCTTTAAGAAAGCCACTGAGAGTAGGTCCTGTCAATAGACAGGTTCAGAATGGCATGTGAGTCATAGAATAATTGAGGTTGGAAGGGGCCACTGGAAGCCACTTAGTCCATCCCCACTGCTCTAAGCAAAGCCAGCTAGATCAGGTTGCTCAGCATCTAGTTCAGTGTGATTTTGAATATCTCCAAAACTGGAGACTTCACAGCCTGTCTAAACCAATTGTTTATCACTGTTTCAGTAATTTTTTTCCTTGTGTGTATGTTGAATTATCTATATTTCAGTTCAAATAGAACAGAATATTTCATTTGGAAGGCACCTGCAATGATCATCTAGTTCAACTGCCACACCACTTCAGAGCTGACCAAATATTCAGGCTTGTTATTATGGTTGTTGTCCAAGTGCCTCTGAGGCACTGGTAGACTTGGAGCATCAGCTACCTCTCTAGGAAGCTTGTTCCACTGTATGACCGCACCCTTGGTAAAGAATTGTTTTCTAACATTCAGTCTGAATCTCCCCTGGTGCAGCATGGGATGAATCCCATGATTGGAGTGCAACTATTGATGGCTGCAGGCGGTTCAGATAGGAGAGGTGGAGGGATTGCCTTCTACATCGAGAGGTTGATGGAGTGCAAAGAGTTAGGAATAGACATGGGTAGACATGAGCAGGTTGAAAGCCTGTGGGTAAGAATCGGAGACTGAACTAACAAAGGGAACCTTGTGGTTGATGTTTACTACAGGCTGCCTGACCAAGGGGAGCCTATTGAGAAAGCCTTCTTGCTCCACCTGCAGGAGGCATCATGCTTCTAGGCTCTTGTCCTGCTGGGGGACTTCAACCACCCCGCAGTCTGCTGTGAAGGTAGCACAGCAAGCTGTAGACATTCCAGGAGGGTCCTGGAATGCATGTAAGATAACTTCTGGAGCCAGGTAATAGACTGCCTTACCAGAAGGGATGTGTACTGACTCTGTTGGTCACCAATGCAAACAAGCTAACTGGGGCCCTCAAGGTTGGAGGCAGACTGGGCTGCAGCGATTGTGCTGTGCATTGGTGGACTTTTAGTACTGAGGGATATGGATCAGGTAAGGAGTAAAGTTAGGTTCCTGAATTTTAGAAAAGCAGACTTCCAGCTCTTCAAGGAGCTAGTCAGTGGGATCCTCTGGGAAACTGCCCTCAGGGATGAGAGGGCAGAACAGAGCCGACAGGTCTTGAAGGAAGTCTTCCATCAAACACAAGAGCTAGCAATCCCCAGGAGCAAGAAATCAGGCAAGGCATGCAAGAGACTGGAATGGCTGAGTAGGGACCACCTGGTCAGACTAAAGGGAAAGAAGCAAATGCATAAGCAGTTGAATCAAGGACAGGTGAATTGGAAAGAGTATAGAGATGAAGTTTGATTGTGTAGGGATGGGATGAGAAAGACCAAGTTGAAGCTGGAACTGAACTTGGCGGGATATCAAAGGCAAGGAGAAAAGCTTCTATAGGTATGTCAGTGATAAAAGGAAGACTAGGGGAAATGTGAGCCTTCTCTGGAAGGATACAGGAGACCTGGTTACCCAGGATAAGGAGAAGGCTGAGGTGCTCAACAACTCTTTTTTGCCTCAGTTTTCACTGGCAGCCTCTCTTCCCACACCTCTCAAGTGGACAGACAGTAGAGGGTAGAGACTGGGAGAGCCAAGTGCTTCCCACTGTAAAAGAAGATCATGTCCGTGACCACCTGAGTACATAGTGCACGTAATGTAGATAGTGTACGACTGTCTACAGAAGTCTATGAACCCTGACAAGATACATCCCAGAATCCTAGATAACTGGCTGATGTAGTTGCCAAGCCACTCTCCATGACATTTGGAAAGTCATGGCAGTCAGGGGAAGTCCCAGATGACTGGAAAACGGGAAACATTGTATCCATCTTTAAAAAGTGTAGAAAGGAAGATCCTGGGGACTACTTACCTGTCAGCCTCACTTCTGTGCCTGGGAAGACCATGGAACAGATCCTCCTAGAAACCATTCTAAGGAACAGGGAAGACTGGGAGGTGATTCAGGACAGCCGTCATGGCTTCACCAAGGGCAAGACCTGCCTGACCAACCTAGTGACCTTCTATGATGGAGCGACTACATCAATGGACAAGGGAAGGTCTACAGATGTCATTTATCTGTACTTCTGTAAAGCTTTTGACACAGTCCCCCACAACATCCTTCTCTCTAAGTTGGAGGAGATGGATTTGATGAGTGAACTGTTAGATGGATAAGAAAGTAGTTGTACAGTCACATCCAGAGGGTAGTGGTCAACAACTCAGAGTCCCCATGGACATCAGTGACAAGTGGTGTCCCTCAGGGATCCATACTGGGACCAGTGCTATTTAATATCTTCATCATTGACAAAGATGAAGGGATCAAGTGCACCATCAGCAAATTTGAAGATGACACCAAGCTGAATAGTGTGGTTGACACACCTGAAGGATGGGATGCCATCCAGAGGGAGCTGGGCAAGCTTGAGAAGTGGGCCCATGGGAATCTCATGCAGTTTAACAAGACCAAGTGCAAAATGCTACACATGGATTAGGACAACCCCCAGTATCAATCAGGCTGCCCAGGAGCACTTGAGGTGGTGCTGGCTGATAGGGTGGATGTGGGTTGGCAATGTACACTTGCAGCCCAGAAA
>NW_008652321.1:0-16736 GCF_000695815.1 Acanthisitta chloris | reverse complement strand
AATATACATTTTTTTTAAGTCTACATAGCTCTTCACTAAGCATAATAATATGAGATTTGGTCTTACAAGACATCCAGTTATGGGAGTGCTCTTCAGAATGTATTTTCAGAAAAAGAAACCCATTCATCACTCTTCAGCCAATGCAAGAAGTGTCATGATAAGGAGCATGACTGACAGCTGTGCCAAACTGGCCTGATTTATGCTCAGATAGAGACATGGAGAGGTTTCGTGGGTGACAACATGATATTACCCTAATAATGCAAAACATGACTTAGGGGGTTTTCATATATATGCATGTATGTATGCATTCTTCATGTATTCTGTTTACAAGTCAGTGTATAAAGCTACCTGGTTTCTTCACTGGCCTAGATAATTAAATTTTGCACCTCCTCACTTGTCTAGTGCTTTTATGAATGCTAACGTTCCACCACTACAGCTACACTGAATATCTCATTACTGTTGGTCTCAGCAAGTGAAGACTGGGCTCATCATGGAAACAGTCAAGCTTTGTTAATAAGGAAGTTTTGTTCTGTCAGGTCCTAAACAGTTGCTCAAGAATATCTTGTTCACCCAAAATTAGAGGGAACTGCCAGAGCCAGAAGAATATAATACAATGAAAGAATTAAATTGTTACCATGGCAACAAAAATAATTTATTTTTTTGTACATTTTGAATATCTGTTTTTTTAATCCCTAACAATAACACTAATTGACTACATGAATTTTTTTAAGGGTGCACAGCTGCAAGGCTGTAGATCAGAAACTCAGAAAATTTGTGTTTTTACACTATTAAAAACACAGTGATCTAAGATTAGCACACTACCTTTGGTTTCTTTGCCTGTTGATTTTTTTCCCTATCCACTGAATCCATTACACATACTGAAACTGGGCAGTTTTCATAAATTGTGCAGTTCTGGTTTCAAGCCTCTTGTTTCAACTTACTACTCTGTTTCTCTTGTAACTTGAACAGATTATTTACATAGCTCTTGTTTATAATTTATAAAACAAATGTGCACACACCAATTTTAATTATATGGCTAAAGTACCACTTGCAAGCTTAAAGCTAATACAAGAAAACACATAAATGGGCAAATCATAATAGGACAATCCCTCCATCCTCAAGTACTTCTCATATGGTAACATTTACGCTGGAACAAAAATCAGCTGTAAATTCTCAATACTAATACCTGACGTGTAGCTCAGTTGCAGACCTAATTTCAAGGTCCTTTAAATGTAGACACCATCTCACTGAACAGAATTCAAAATTGTTTTGAATTGATCTGTTTGGCTTATCAAATCTTCTCACGTAAAATATCTGCACTCAGTCAAATGCCCCAATCCTCTCCTGCATGAGATACGGACTGTGGAATCCGCCTATGCACAACTGGTCTGTAGAGCATTCATTAGCTTTCTAAAAGCAAATTAATTAGATATACAAAGTTGAAGTTGGAGTGAGTTACTCTGGAAGGCGAGGAAAAGGAAAAATAGACATTCTGCCTATTACTTAAGTTTGTATTTAATTCTTGAAGAATACAAGCAAGAGCACTGCATTGCCTCTATGAGCTAACAGTACACTGTGAAGCTGTAACACATGGTTAGCCATACCTGCAAAAGTTGGTGGGAATCACAACAGCATACCCAACACACGTTCCTCCCAGGCAGTTTCCCAGCTCATGGAAAAGCCCATGAGCCATGGACTCCAGGGGTAAAACGATGAGAAATGCACTCATGAAGATCCCATTGGTTGGCTAAAAAGAAAATAAAGATATTTAGGCATTGCATGACAAATCCTTCCTCTCTGTTGGTTATGGTTTTATGAATCATTCCCTGCATTTGATCTCACATAATTGGGTCCTGAAACACGCAAAATGTTATAATGTATACTTATTTTTCCACATATTACATGGCAAAATACTCTAAAGACAAATGAAAGCTTGGGGTGCTAAGCAGGGATTACTGTTCTTAAATCAATGCATTTGAAAACACTGACTCAGTGTTTTCCGAGGCACATGACTCAGCTGTAAAAGCCCTGATCACAGCTTAGTTTTACCCATTTAAGCAAGAAAATCAAATGCAACAAAACTATTTATATGTATAAAATAAGTATATCTAAACATCGGCAGGGTCAGGCCTTAACCAGTAAGGTACACCACAGAACACTACATCCCTAGCAGACCGCATTGCATCCACCCCTGGAGGTATTCAACTGACATGCAGATGTGGCACTCAGGGACAGGGTTTAGTGGTGGACTGGGCAGTACTGGGTTAACAGCTGGCCTCAATGGTCTCAGAGGTCTCTTACAACCTCAACAATCCTATGATCACTAAAAATATACATTTCACTATTCTTGCCTTATAACACCAAGAGTTCTAAAAATATTCTTTCTGGAATATTATGTATCACATAAAATATGAGTTCTGAGAACATTTACGAACATTACATCAATTAAAAAGACCATTCTTTAGCAGTTACATAAATACCAGATGAGAAGGAACATCTACTACAGGACTTTGTAGCATTCACAGAGCACTCATTGAGCTTTCCTGTTTTGTAGGGGAAAAGCAGTTTTGGAAAAGATTACACTTACTGATGCGTAGATGATTTCTGTATAAAAAAAAAAAACGAACAAAAAAACTAACCAAATAAAATGAAACCTGTTTCAACAGTTATCTGTCAACCACTAGACAATAAAAATGGATTTCTGAAATGCCAGATGTCCCTGAGAGGTAGAACAGATACAGACTCATTTTAATTATTTTCGAATGATATGAATGGGTTTAATGAGGCATTAAGTGCTTTAGGAAAGGTAGAAACAGTATTATAACATATAATTTACCGAGAGCTTTAATATCCATGGTGCATTTGTTAAATATCAATGGGTGACACGTAGCAAAAGAAATAAAGTCATAGCTACAGACTTCTACCTTGAGAAGTGTCCTGTGGTCTTTGACCCCCTCTATGTTTTATTTGCCCTCTTTGCATAAATCTATGATAGCCATGTTTTTTAAAAATCTGGACATTGCATTATTGTTTAACACTCAGTGATGATGTGGACTGGTAGTTCAGCTTAACACACAGACAAAAAGCTATTAATAATTTGGAAACTAAATTATGCTGGAAAAAGTGACACCTAAATCAACTCAGTTCCTATTGGCACATGGCACTGACTCAACTACCTTCAGTTTTATAACACACAATGACTTGGCCTGAAAGAACAGCATTGTCCACCTAATGTGCTTCCTGCCGAAGGATGAATACTGTTTGCTACCTGTCCTGGTTTTAAAAAGTGTCCCATCATACTTCTGATGGAAGGATCTTGCCTATGAGTCCTTGAAATGTTGACAGCAATACTTCTAACCAAAAATAAACACCAGAATCTGATATTGATAACTGACAACATTATTAACTGACAGCACTAAGTCCCCCCAAATCCACACAATTACCTGAAACCACCAGAAGACATAAAAGCTCAAAATACTGTAATAATTATGGTGCAGCCTCAACTTGTTTTGTTCTAAGGACGAACAAATCCTTTAAGAGAATATAATTTTTGTTTCACATATATCAGCAGAAAGCACTCCTTTTCCTTGCTCCATTTCCCAAATGCACTCTGAAAAGGAAAACTACTCAGAGCAGCAGCAATAAAAAACTTACAAATATTTGGTTAGTGTTTTTTTCTGTAGAAACCTTGTAAAAAATAAGACTTTGATGAAACAGTGGAGCTCTCTAGCTAAATTAGCTTCAAGACTTGGAGACTTAATTTTTTAAGTGTAGATAGCAGAAGATGAATTTGCTTTAAGTCACAAAAAACAAGGAAATACACAGAATCTGCAGAAATTGAAGGCCATCACCAGAAAACCCTCCCATTCATAACCAGTTTCTAAACTTTGGACCAGCCAAGTATTATAACGCATTTTTGTGACAAATTCAGCTCCTCCACCATATATAAATATCATTTTTCTTGGATCTTGCTAGAGCAAACTGCTTTTATATTGCATTAGTGTTCGGATCACAGTGAGCATATTAAAAATAAAAACTAAAGCAATCATAATATCCTAAATAACATTATTATATTATTTATATGAATTTTATTGTAGAAGTTTTCTTACAACATGCCATGTTGTTCTAAACACTCCCTGTATTTCCCCAATCTGCCAAACATATGCAAGTTATTAAACCCACAGCATTCTGCCATAATATAACTTGAAATTATCACTAAGGCTCACTCTGACAGAGTCTGACTACTAAAAGACATTTACATTGAATCATTGAAAACACTCCAACTAATATGAAGATATGGCAAGAAAATTCCCAAGCAGTTGTGAGATAAGGATCTCACACAGAAACCCTAAGTTTGTATCAAACAATAAACAGGAACGGGAAATAAGCTCTATAGTGTTATGAATCAATTCCACTCCATCTGAGGTTTCAACTTTGTCCTCTTTTAGTGGCTATGGATTAGGAAAGTGTGGTTAGTATGGATATTTTACATTTACAGACAGCTATCTAATGTAAAGATGCTGACACTTGCTGTCAGCACTTTTTCAACAGTTTTGATTTAGAAGAAATATGTCACTAACAAATATAAAAATGACTAATGCTGATTAGAGCAGCTCTATAGTAGGATAATAAAATGTATTAATTCTGTGCTGCAGAAAAACCTGACTGGTGACATTTTAAAATACCTAAACTAGAAGAACCTGAAATAGCAAATAATAATATCTAATTTAGTAATTACAGTAAAACTGAAGATAGGTTCCTCTTTGAAGATAACAGCTAAAATGCCAGGTGGAGACTGTCAGTGCTTTATTAAATCACAAAGATTTGATGACTGGTCCTTAATGGAGCAGATGGCCATGGAAGCACAGGCAGAGCCAGAAAGGGATTTTGTTCTTTCATCTGTTCAACTCATTTTCATTCTGTTTTTGATTGCACTGGCAAACTGAGCCTGCAGTACATCCCTGTACTCCAAGTGCCCATTGATTCCAGACAGACTGCTCACAAAGCAAACAGAATACAGGGACCATCTAGGTAATCCTACTAAAAAAGCCATGAGAAATCATTTTATCTCTTAGCCTTTGGAGGTTTTTTTGCCTTTGTTTGTCTTCTGCCAAAGGAAATACACAGTGTGGTCTCATTTCAAATAATGTAGAAAAGGTAAAAGAAAAAATCTACTTTTTGCCTGTGATGGCTGAAATGACAGACAATAAAAGATTGGTGAGAATCACTAGTAGTATTATCTTTCCACTTTCTCTGTTTTCTCAAGCAATGCTTATTGTTAAGTGTAACTATTAAAACACCAGGAGAATTTAGAGGCTATTTTACAGCCAATATGTTAATTTTATACTCATGGATAGGACAATTCCCATCCCAAAAAATAAACCACTGTTTGAAGTGGAACAACTCTGGAACTGTATCTAATTATGGTGCATTACTGACATGTGACTCACAAAAACAAGAAGAATAAAACAACCCCCCAAAAATTAGTTTAAATTAGAAGCTGGTTATAAAGACCCACAGAAGGGCCCTTCTGCTTAAAACAGAACTAAATCACTAAACATATGCCATCATAGAATCACCGAATCGTTGAGGTTGGAAGAGGCTCTGGAAACTGTCTGATCCAACCCACTGCTCAAGCAGGACCAACTAAGACAGAAGGCTGCATGCGATTATATCTAACAGACCAACAACTGAGGAAAGCTTACAAAGATGTCTTTGTGCATTTCAAAGCAAAACCAGTGCCCTGCTTTCCATTATCCAAGCTGAATAATATCTACCTGATTTTTATATATACACACACACACAAAACCCCAAACCAACCAAAGCAGCATACACTGTATGAGAGACAAGGCTCAGGAGAAAAAAGGGTAACATGGTAACTAATCTACAAATATTTGATGGACAGTTTAGAACCACAGAATCATCAAGGTTGGAGGAGGTCTCTACGATCATCAAGTCCAGTCGTTAATCTGCCACTCTGCTGCAACTCTAAACCACATCCTCCAGATCCAGATGCCTCTTAAACACTTCCAGGGATGGTGACTCCACCACCTCCCTGGGCAACCTATTCCAGTGCCTGACCACTCTAACAGGGAAAATGTTTTTCCTAACAGCTAATCTCAATCTTCCCTGTCTCAGTTTATGACCGTTCCCACTAGCCATCTCCCTGCAGGAATGGCAGAAGAGACCTTCCCCCACCCCTCGACAACCCTCTTTCAGGTAGTTGTAGCGAGCCATGAGGTCACCCCTGAGCTGCCTCTTCTCAAGGCTAAACAAACCCAACTCCCTCAGCCCTTCCTCATATGACATGTGTTCTAGGCCTTTTATAAAACTCGCTGCCCTTCACTGGACTTGCTTCAGCGCCTCAATGTCTTTTTTAAATTGAGGGGCCCAAAACTGAACACAGTACTCAAGGTATGACCTCACCAATGCTGAGCACAGGGGAATGATCACTTCCCTAGTGCTGCTGGCCACACTATTCTTGATATAGGCCAAGATGCCACTGGCCTTCTTGGCCACCTATGCACACTGTTGGCTCACTGAGCTGGCTGTCAACCAGCACTCCCAAGTCCCTTTCTGATCAACAACACTTGAGCCACTCTTCCCCCAACCCGTAGTGCTGCATGGGGTTGTTGTGTCTCAAGTGCAGGGCCAGCACTTCACCTTATTGAACCTCATGCAGTTGTCCTCAGCCCATTGATCAGGTCGGTCCAGGTCTCTCTGTAGAGCTTTCCTATCCTCAGGCAGATCAATACTCCCATCCAACTTAGTGTCAGCTGCAAATTTACTGAGGTGCAGTCAATCCCCATGCCCAGATCATTAATAAAGATGTTAAACAGGACTGGCCCCAATACTGAGCCCTGGAGAACAAACTAGTGACCAGCTGCCAATTGGATTTAGCTCCACTAACCACAGCTCTCTGGGCCTGGCCATCCAGCCAGTTTTTTACCCATCAGAGTCCACCCATCCAAGCCACGAGCAGGGGTAAAAGAAGGAGAAACACTGGATATGATTTGCATTCAAGAAAGTTATTTAATCCATGATATTAAAAGTATGTGCAGTAAATATAGATGCTACTGAGAAAACTTCTTAGTATTCAGAAAATAATCTTGTTTTTAAATAAGTTAAAAAAACTTGTTACCTTCAAATTTCCTTAAGACATTGTAAATTGAATTTTCAAGAAACACCAGGCAACCACACTGGAATAAAGACCACAAAAATCACTAAACAAGAAAGTACTCATATATACAATAAACTAATTTGTCTCGCATAAAAAAAATTGAGTTAAATGGCACTGTCCATTTAAGTACAAGTACTCAAGCATATAATGAATACAAATATTTTACTATCCATAAAATTCACTAAAACCAAGAATAATGTACTGAAAGTACTTCATTCTATTACTTCACCTGTCTCAAACAGAGTTCATTTTTCTCTTGGTAATATTAGATACAAGTCTTCCAGGGATAATAATTCTCTTTGGCCACTAATTCAGAAAACCTGGAGTTACCTTGGCATAAAGCACTTAACAAAATCTGATTATAAATTTCTGAAAAAAAGAGTGCCCCAAACCTTTCCAAGATCTTCGCCTGCAAATTCCAATACTTTCGTCTGAAAATTTTCCATCATTATATTGGCTTCTGAAAAAAGTAATGCCTGAGTCATTTGCATGACTTCTGCTGGATCCTGTCCCATCCAAGGGACATCATTAACAAGCACATGATTAATTGCTGAAATAAGTTGGCACTAAGGAGTCTATTGATCTGCCTGAAATTACTCAAGTAAATGTCGAGGCAGGTGCAGAACACTTCCTACAGATTTTGCAAGGCAAATGTCTGTGTTTCTACCAACAAGGCAAGGTGTCTTTACTCTCCAGCTAGAGCAAGGATTATTCTCAGAAGCAGACCATGTCCCTGCTGAAACATGCCCCACTGAAAGAAAAGCTGTTACTCCATTTTTAATGCAACCAGCTTTAACAAACTACTTTTACAGTTCTCATGCTTCCTGAGCTCATCCTCCAACTTCACATAGACCTAGCAATTCTGCTCTTCACACTTAAAAGCTTGATTTCTCTGAGAGAGATTCTGCTTTTGGGAGCCACAGTTCTTCCCAAGCACATACCAAAGCATCAGAACAGAACACCCTGTCTTACTACAAGGGCTATATTCCCCCCTTAAAGAAAGGTCCTTGGCTAACAGGACTTTCAGCCTCAACAGCTCTGCATCAGCAACAAAAAAACCACTGTCTGTGCTACAGAGTTAATTGACATCACTTTTAAAACCTTTCCACAAAAGAAGATTCGATACTTTTCTGGAAATTTTAATCAAATATGATACTTCTAGCTATCAACTAGCAGACAACTGGCTCTTTAGGTCTTGACCTTTCATACCCTTGAGATTTATATGATGCACAGATATTAGAAATGTTAGGAGGGTATACACAATGTGCTTGTAACAAAGTTTTCTATGAAACAGAACCCCTCCACCACCCCATTTCTGGTTGTAACCTAACATATACAGCTCAGCTAGATTTTTTTACGTGCTGTAGCTGACTCTGGGGAGCTCCTTTCCAAGCCAATTCCATTCATTACATAGGAGGTTGAATGGCAGACCATGAAGTGATTTCAAGCCACCTCTCTTATCAAATGCAGTATCACTAAACAAGTTTTCAG
This sequence comes from Acanthisitta chloris, assembly GCF_000695815.1. Lineage (NCBI taxonomy): Eukaryota > Metazoa > Chordata > Aves > Passeriformes > Acanthisittidae > Acanthisitta > Acanthisitta chloris. The sequence goes on along the minus strand of NW_008652321.1, from coordinate 8,065 downwards.
TACATCTTCAGAGCGAGAAAAGGTATAAATAAAAAATGGTCCACCTTCCAGATAATATTTAACGGACTTCAAATACAATTCACACTTACTAAAATGACTACGCAAACCCCAAACTGATGTTGCGAAGTCTGAAAACTGTTAATCTTACACATACAAAAAATCGTAAACAATTTTTTAAAGAGCAAACACATTTTCACGAACTGGTGACTGAGGAATACTTGGCTTTCCTAAGAAACTCTAAGGACAAAACATGTTGAAATTTTGAGTTCAACAAACTGCTTTAACATAAGAATATAAGAGCCCCTGTATTAGGCTGCACCAAAGGTCCACCTAGTCTCCAAAGAGGCCAAATGGATGCCTAAGAAAGACTGTAAGTGCAGACCGAGCACATGCCTTCCAAGTACTCTACCCACTGGTGGCTCAAGGACACCCTGAGCCAGATTTGGTTTCCAAATAGCACACAAACCTTATGAATTTATTTCCACTAACTTGTCTGATTTTCTCCTGAGCCTCTGCAATCAGTGGGCACACAGGGCACATCACAATACACAGCCCTAAAGCTCACTCAGACCGGACGAGGAACTATTTCCACTGTCTGGCTCCAATCTGCTTCTTGCCAACTTGAGTCCCCTCAACTTTTGTGCTGAAACTGATCATTTATTGTCTCCTACCGTTCACCTTCCCCCACATCACACATATTTTACATGCTCATCATATTCTCACTCAGTTTTTCCTTTTCCTGACTGAAGCATCCTTGTTTATTAATTCCTTCCATGTAAACTCTTTCATGTCTATAATGAATTTCTTCACCCTTCTCTGAACCTTTGCTTGTTTTCTTAAACATAGGATAGCAAGTAAGAACTGCAGTTATTCAAATTATGAAAGCTACAGATTTATACAGTGGCATAATCATTCCTCATCCTTTCCCAGTAATTCCCAATATTTAATTTGCTTCTTGAACACTAATATTAAGCTGATGTTTTCAAGGAAAGCCATCTTTTTCTACCACATACTGACATTACTAGCTTTTCTTCTGCAGCAAAATTTTCTTAGAACAAAACCAAACAAAACTCTAAAATCCCAACCCATTAGGTATTTAGCAATAACTATTACCCTTTTAAAGAGGAAAGGCAGAGCTTGATCTCTAACAGCCTGATTTGTCCCTTTTCATTACTACAATACATATCAATCACCATAATAAAAGTACGTATTCACTGGAGAAGTTTGGCTGCTGCATTACTGCTGAGCTTGTTAGACCTCCTGAAAAAGCAGGCTCAAAGATCCAGCGAAGGATTCTAGAGACTTAAGGCCTTGAATTCCCCCTACAAAAAGGAAAAACCTAGTACTTCCTTAAACCTCTAGAAAAAAAAGCAAATGCCCTGCAAGAGGGTAAACTGCATGCTTATGAATCATTGCTTTCCTATTTCTAAAACAGAAAAGGCCACAGCTTCCTGCAATCACTACAATAAATGATACATCAATTGATTAAATTACATTCTGCACAAAGTATTTAATTTTCCAGTAAAAGATGAAATAGACACAAGTGATCTGCAAGGTGAACATCACAACATCTTCTGAAGTGGTTTTTAGTTGGAGCAACTGCATTCATAATCTTAAGCTAATTCATTATTCAAAACATATGAATGGTGAAAACAATACAAATACAGCAAGAGAAATGTAAATGCAATTATCTACTAAAAATAAATTATTATTATAATAAAAAAATGATTTCCTGACAAATGAAAGTATTTGGTCTGATGCCTTTCACTTTGACCACTACAACTACTTCTCCTACTCAACAGGAAACACATAACCTCTCAACAAAGGTGATGAGCAACAGCCTATATTATTTACCCACCAGACACTAGAAACCGAAATTGGCCAATAACAAATACTAAGATTTTAGCCAGATGACCCGTTTGCTTCTTGTGAACAGTCCTGCACAAGTCATTCCACAACACAACTGCACTTCTTCAGAATTAGAGAGGACTAAAAATAATCAGATGTAACAGCTGCAGTTACTGAGGGGCAGATAGTGGGAGAATTAAATTACAATGAATTATCAACCAATGTGAAGAGAAAAACCGAACAATATGGATATGAATCCAACTCTCCTGGGTTATGCAAACAGCCTGCAGTAAAGAAGCAGCTCTAAAGGAAGGGCCTATGTGCTTTTAACAGATGGCAGGGGGAGAGGGAGCCCTTCCCAGGAATGGTTACAGCAGGAGATGTTGCCCACCCTGGAGGCTGACTCCCTGCAGTCAGGCTTTGGGCACCACCCAAAGAAACTGCCTCTCTCCAGTGACTATCTGGACAACTTATACTCCTGATTTGTTTGAACTTCTTTGTTAGGTGTAAGCAGGTTGTGTGACTCCATCCAAGGCCAAGAATAGAGAAATTAGTAAGATCATTTGATAGATGTGGTGAAACACATGATTTTACTGAAAAGCAGTCATGTAGCATATAAACATCAAAGACCAGCATTCTGATAAAGTCACACAATTCTCAGAAGAAAAACTATGGAAGTCAGCAATATGGGCATGCTGTCAGTCCGTCTTTATTGTTTCTGTCTCCCAAACCACTTTTCGTTTCTTTAGGTGCATCAGCACCTTCATTTGTAAATACATTTTGGAGATTTTTCTCCTCTCCTTCTTTTTTGGTTCTATTTCCTTCTGTCCCTTCTTCAAGCCCACCCACCATAGCTATGAGTGCTGATAATTTTCCAAAGAAAAAGCAAAACTACCCAGCACTCCTTGCAGGCTTGTCTGTTAACCTCTAATGCTCTTCATGCAAAGAACAAAACCCAAAACCAAACCAAACAAAAAATCAACCCAAAAAAACCTCACAAAATGACTGTCAATTTCCTTTTCCAACAATTTAACATCTTTCATCCACAAGGTTCTTTAATCTAAGAAAATTTGCAGCACTAGAAATTCTGAAGGAATAGGCAGGAAACCCTACTAAAAACACTACAGAGACATTTCCATAAATTGGATCTGCCATAAATTATAATTTTTATATATTATTACAGATTTGCAATTCATTGTTGTCATGGTTTAGATCAATTTGAAAAAGAAAACAGATGTCAAATGCCCTGCTGCACCTATGACAACTCAGAACTTGCCTTAACTTGGGCACTGACCAAACATTTTGGAAGAAATATATGTTTTCTGCTAAAGAAAAGACAATATCCTTAATTCATAAATGGAAAGAAAAGTCCAAGAACACTGTGACTGTAAGAACTGGTCTTTCAGAGGACATATCCTCTGGTGCATAACCAGATTTGAAAATGAGGCACTTAAGAGCACATGCTATACCAACAATTTACCAGTTTATCAGTTGTTTCTCTGACTCCTCAGAACTGATTAAATGCAAAATCACTGAAAAATACATTAATTAATTCAATTAAATCCAATTAAAATAGCCCGTAACAAAAGACCTTGATATAGTGAGCATTACTAGGGCTTAACACAACGATTTATTTTGAAAATAAATTTTATGGCACAATGAATTCAAAAGCAAATTAATTTCATAAGTAGGTAAACACAAAATACTTTGCATACTTCTGCTCTGGATGCATTAACTCTTCCCACGCTGCCAACATAAGGAAGCTGGTAAGTTCCACTTGCCTTAACAGGTGACACATAAGGCAGCACAATTTGTGAAATTCACAGCACATGCTGGTGAAATGTGGAGTTCCAACTCCGACTTGCTGAGCCATGGCACACCATCAAATTTTAGGAGGCCAACAAGTTTCAGGATTATTCTCAAGAGGAAGATCAAGATAAAGAGAGTATTATTTACCTGCCAAGAGACAGCCCCCAAAACAGCAGTCGCAACAAGGCTGAAAAACACCAGCTGTTCTGAAATCAAACAGAAGTGGCGCATTCCTTTAGACACCATGACTCTGTCGAGGCTGTGGTTTTCTGCCCGGTGGGTATAGTACACCTTGTGACAGTTGTTCAGTTTTGTGTGAAATCCCCAAAGAGTTATAAAAAAAATCACATGACAGATGATCCAGAAAATTCCAAAAATAGAAAAACCAGGTATCACAAAATACCAGAGATCCAAATCACGTAGTTTAAAAGCTGCAAGAATGAAGAAGATTATTTCGACAACTCCAACTGAGATGACAGAAAGCCTTCTGCAGATTTTACCCCGGTACAGGTACGGCTTCCATCGTTCAGTAACTGAGAGTCCACTGAAGTAAACGTCGAGAAGGGGATCTGAGATCAGGCAGCTGAAGAAACATGCCAAGGCAAAAGGGTTTGTGGGGATTTGCAGGGATGGAAAGAAGAGCAGGGATGCAATGGATCCAAAAATCGCCAAATTTGGAATTGCCAAAAAAGACTTCATACGTAAGTCAATAATCAACATGGCCAAAGCTATGACCAATAGAATAATACTCACAGATTTTTCTACCAGCATAGTTGTGCTGGCAATTGCAAATCCAACTAGCTCCAAAAATTCCACTGTTGTCAGCAGAGTTGGTCGATGATGGACACAACCACAAATCCTCTCAACCAAAGCACACAATATCCTTAAAACAATGGCAGAGAGGAGCAAATATTTAGTAGCTTCTTCTTTCACATCCGTTTTGAAGGCAGAATTATTAAGAAAACAGAGAAGGCCAAGCAAAAAACCAAACCAAAGATTGGAGAGACTCAAACTTGCTGTTTCCATTGAAAAGTAGTAGTACAGTATGCTGGCAATTCCAAGAACAAAGAGCCCCAGAATAAATATTACCAAAATCAGGGCATCCGCAGTTTTTTCCCATCTGACATAAAGGCCCATGCAAATGGCAATCAGTAGGTTGATTCTGGCAAGATAGCCAAGGTATCTGACTGATGAGTGCATGTTCACTTCTCTATTTGCTTCTTCTAGCCTTGTCATGACTGCATAGAGACAGTGACTAACACAGTAAGGCAGTGACCTACACATGTAAACTGCAGTTAAGGGGTTTCACCCTCTTGACTGTGAGTAAATATTTGGGTTTCATCCGACAAACACAATCACTGCCTTCTGTAACAGTAACAGTGGTCCAGAATCCTCAAATTCCTGGAAGAAGAATTAAAAAAAGTTTAAGTGGCAAATAATTCCTATTAATCATAGCATAACCATGACATATTCTTTCTCACCCAGGGCTTTAACATCTAAATAAAAAAAAACCCAAACAACAGATAAAAAGACCAAACAAGTGTGTCGTTAAAGGTCATTCAAACTGGGGTCATTATTAAACCAGTGTAAAATGGGTTCTGCATAAATCTTGTTTCATAATTTGAATGAGACAAAACTCATCCACTAGGTATCTATATTGGCTATCTACAGGTATCTGAAATACTGCTGTTACAGCCATTACCTTCTAGAATACTTTAGTATTGTTTTAAAATATTGTTTTACCTCACCATTACATTTGGTAAGTTCTTACTTTAGACTGAATCTTTTCAGTCTTCTTTGCAAGACTTCCTTTTAGTAGTCAAGTAACTATAGGATTTACAAAAAGAACTTCACACTCAGTTAATGACCTTAACCCAGAGTAGGTAATGAAAAGGATATTATCATTACCTCCATTTCACAGAAGGGGAGTAGACACACAGATGTATCAACTGATCTGGCATAATTTTCAGAGACTTTTGCTAACGTAAAATCAAAGCCTTCATTTTCAACCCTTCAAGTCACTTCCCCCAAAAGTAAGCAAACAAACAAAATGATCAGAATAAATATCACATTTAAAACATAAGTGCCTCCTACTCAGATCCATTTAACTGACTGATGAGAGCATGTTCACTACAGACAGCAGCATTTTTAAGGGGCATTTTGTAATGCTCTAGGCAGAGTCGCCAACATGTAAGAGACTAATGTGTAGCCTTAATAATTTTTGAAGTAATTAACTGCCCATCTTACAGAGATTTCTGAAGAGTTACCCCTATGACAGAGCAACCAATGTGCCAAGAACACTCAGTGCTAGGTTACAGCTTACTGCTTTTATTTGTAATGCTGTGGGAAGTATTAAAAGACACTTTGACCCAAACTCAAAACTTAGACTTTATTCTCCCTTGATTTTTGAATTCTCATTTTTTAAACCAGTGAACAACAAATGATGAATTGACTAATTTGCCTGTAAGTTTTACAGGTTTGAAGACTGACAGCCAGTGTAAAACCAGTTAAAGTAACTGGCATAGAGACAGACTAGGCCTAAGAAATCCTATGGTTTAAATTACTCGTTTGGTAAGTAATACTTTCAAATTATGTTAACTAACAACACTGCAGATACCACTTAGAAATACTATGTATTAACAACCCGTTTAATTGGAATTGAATACACACCACATACTTAAAGCAAATGGTTATTATATGAACTTAATGCAAATTAAAGTTCTTTGGATTCAATTGTGCATTTTCCTAGTATTCATTACTATTAGTGTTCTACAGATATTTAGTTCTGAGTTGCCTGGATGCTTAAGATCTTGCAGTATTTCTCCCCTCACTTAGTAAGACACTTACTGCTCCTCTCAGCCTTTTGTTTGTTTCTACTTTACACAGACCTAAGTTAGCTATAGTAGTCCAGGTCCCGATAATTCAGGTTTCACAGCACTGTCTGTGGTCTCAGCATTTCCTATACTACAATCAACAACTGCTTTATGAACAACTTGAACCATTTATCTCAACTGCTCCACATGCTCTCCCCCTGCCTCCAGTTCTCTCTCATTCAAACCACGAACACAGAGGAACAATTTCCCACCTCCTTCCAACCCACAGCACTGAGGTGTGGTTACTGCCATGCCAAAGGACACCTGCCATGCCATCCTGGTTATCTTGATTCTGGAACCTCTCCAAGTCAAGAGGCTAACACTATAAACGCCCATTTGGACAACAGCCTCACAGAAGCCAGCAGCAATGAGCTGTTTGCATACGAGCAAAGGGCAGAAGCTCCTGCCCAACACCTGGCTTAAAATTTTGCTGTGATCACTGAATTATTCTCTGGTAGGACTGTTAACACTAGCAAACTCCCTTGCAGACAAGCAGTGACTCTGGCAGAAAGCTACTGACTGGTTCAGCTCATGTCAAGTGGAGTTTCGCTGCCATCACACCATGAAAAACACTAAAGAGAAGCTCCTCTGCTGCTGCCCCAGGAGCTGCACTGGGTTCAGGGGCAGGGGAACAGGTCTGTTCCTGGTGCAAAGACACAAAGTCTGTCTGAGCAGAGTATCTGCAAAGTGACAGCTCAGACTTGTGATTGTTCCTGGCTCCTCCTAACAGCCAATTAACAAAAATGTGTACTACTAAAGCACGCTAAGTATTTTTCTAACCATAACACATGGTTAGCTTTTGGCAGAGGATGAGAAGGTGCATTTTCATGACTAATGTATCCCCACCACAGAGCTACTTACCAAATAAGTGAAACACAGCACTTCAGACAACTTTAGAGAGAAATTTCAACAACTGATTTGTTCTTAAAACATCCATTTGTTATTCGTTTATGTTAACAGTTTGGCTATTCAAAGAGTGTACTGTGTTTGCTCTGTTTTAAACTAATGGCCTTGAAGTTTTGGGTTGAACATGAATTTAGAACACCTCAGTAAATCACACTTAAATTCAAAACAGAGTGTGGACACACACTTCTAAGTATCTGTCAACTTCTGCAAGGATAATTTTAAGCAAAGCCTGGAGTTTCAGTAAAGACCTAGTGACCGAACCACCTAAGAGCTTTCCTACACAAAAAGGAACACTACTCTAAAGTAGCTTTTTGAGTAGTCCAAGAAATTTGAAAAAAGAACCAAACCCCGAAGCTGGTTCAGTAGTTCTATCTGCAGTTGACTTCGTGCCCAGGTGAGGCCTGTCTAAAGCACTGAACCCACTTTCCTCACCTTTACTTCTCTAGTTTAGCGCTTTTTAAATTTTACACCAAGGCTTCTTTAAAAATAAAACCTCGCATTTAGCTAACACATGAACGCAGCAGGCCGAACCCCCGGACTAACGGCTCTGAGAGTTTGCAGCTCTTCACAGCGAGCAGAGCGCGGATCGCCCGTGCGGGAAGGCAGCGCTCCCGGCCGGGGTGCGGCCG
>NW_008652320.1:2414-5210 GCF_000695815.1 Acanthisitta chloris | reverse complement strand
AGGAGGAGGAGGGACACCGGTCCAGCCAGCCAGCAGTCGGCTCCGGGGCGGCCCCTCTGCCCCGTCCCCTCCTCTCGGGACCCCCTGCCCCGCCGGGGAACACACGTGGAGCCGGGAGCTCTCACTGCTCTCCTGCTCTGCCCTGAGTCCTGTGCAGGGGCTGAGACCCTCCCAAAGATTGAGGCACGGTCGGAGGAGTCCTGTGAGACACCTCGAGACCATCCAGCACCCCGGGATGAGCAGCGACTGGTCCCCTCTGCTCGCTGGAGTGGTGCCTGTTTGCAGAGATCTCAGCCCCGGGGGGTCCCAAACCCACAACATGGCAAGGACAGACCCCAAAGCTTAACTTCCAGCTGCTCCTCCCCACATCACCTCGAGTTTTTGCTCCTTACTCCCCAATCCTCACTCCAGCAGCTTAGAAGCTCCTGATGAGCTGAGTGGTGAAGCAGCCCTTGAGCTCTCAGCTGGGCTGATCATACCTAGAGCATGGTAAAGGTGGGAACAATCAGAAACATCCCCAGCCCAAGCAAGGTGGGGAACAAAGGATGAGCAATTATCCCTTGCAGCTTTGGCAAACCACTTCCCTGGATCCCAGCCCGAGGGGAGCAGCACCATTGTGAATTGTAGCCCAAGTGGAACAGTACCATTGTCACTGCACTTTGGGAATCTTTCCCAGTCCAGTGGTTCCCAACTTGGGTTATGGCCAGGATGGAAACTTACTGATGCCCAAAGTCAATTACTTCATGGCCCTGCAAACAGTGGTCCCAGGTAAGGCCCTTTGAGCTCACCTGGAGTGCAGCAACTGCTCCAGCACCTCCCTCAAAGCCTCTCAGAGCTCCCAATCACTCAGGTTTGTGAGACTCAAAAGATTCAGCATTGACAATTTTAACTAGTTACCTTTAAATAGGTGTGTACATCACAATGTGTGTGTGGGAATTGAGGATGAGATCCATACTACTGTCTCAAATCTACAGTTAAATCACCATTATAACTGTAGTTAACTTCATCAAACCACTTTGTGAATGTTAAAGTACTCAATGTTCAAGTGCTGCTAAACCCTTTTGCCCCCTTATCTTTGCACCCCCTTTTGCATTGCTGCTTTCCATGTAAGTCACCCTAAATTGATTCTAGTTTGATTCTTCTTTGTAGGCTTTAATCTGTGTGTAATAGAGTCATCCTTGCCATGGATCCCAGTTGGATAACTGGGAATGCAGGAGCTGCCCTGGGTCACTCAGGAGCTCAGCCCACACCCCAAACCCAGCACCCCATGCCCCTCATCCCAACAGCTCCACTGGGAATGTCATCACCCACATCCCAAGGGTTAAAAACCACTTCAGTGGGACCAACCAACGCAGCTGGAGCAGGAGGGGGTGGGTTGGGCAGAGGAATGTTGACAAACAGTTTTCTGTGTAATGAAATCTCTACAAAGTTATGTCAACATGGAAGGACTGTTTATGTTTTACCAACCAGGAAAGTTCCCATTGACTGAAGCTGTTTCCTCCCCCGCACCGTTATTTTCTTCCCTGGGAATTGCTTTTTGCCAAACACTCTTTTCACCTGGGAGCAGAAGAGAAGAGATGAAGCTCCCAGGACTCACAGCTCCCACACACTTCATCTACCCTGGCACAGCCTCCCCTTGCCCCATTCCCATCACACAGAAGGAGCAGAGCTGGGCAGAGCCAGGCAAGAAGGAATCTGGGAGAGTTTCCCAGCTGGCACCTTCACCCAGAGGATTAACCAGGAAGAATAACAGCATTTGGCAACCAAAGATGGTGAGGGGCTGCAACCACAGACCCCCCAACCTCCAGGAGCTCAGCGATACACATTCCCATGTCAGATGGAGAAACTGAGGCCCAAAGAGGACACAGCATTCCCAGGGCTGTGCAGCAAGTGCCAAACACACAGGACACAAAGGCAGTTGTCCCCCAGCCCCTCTGAAGACCTCTCCTCACCTGGCAGACTGGTTTCCCCCAGTGCCATCCCTTGCATGGGCAGCACAGCAGCCTCATGTGCCCCCAAAGCCACCAGCCCTTGTCTGTCACCTCTGACTTGGGAGAAGACCCTGAGAGGTCATGGGAGGGAGAAGGTTCTTGGGGGCCAAGTGACCTCCATGTGCCCCCAGGCTCTGACTGCCCTGAGCTGCTCTGGGGGCAGGAGGAGGGAGGTGCAGCCCCAAACTGGACAGGGAAACAATTAACAAAGGGGCCGAGGACCAGCACAACTGAGCCAAAAAAGAGGGAGCAGGAGCTTTGTTCGTGTCGTTATGGCAACAGCCAGGCCGGAGCAGCAGCCACGGACTTTCACTTTCCTTTCCTTCCTCCCCAGTGGCCGTGGTGGCTGTCCATCCCCCCCCTCCCCCGGTGCCAGCCACTCTGCAGTGCTCTGGCTCCAGCATCACCTCCCAGATGGGTGCCAGGAGACAACTGCCCATCCCCAGTGGCACCACCCATGATCCACAGGTCCTGTCCCCATCCTGGCTCCTCCTCTGAGCCACACAGCTCCATCCATAACTCCTTCTCTCCACCTGTGAAGCATTCCAGGCCTCATGGAGCACCACCAGGATGAACAGAGCATGCAGTGCTCTGGCTCCAGCATCACCTCCCAGATGGGTGCCAGGAGACAACTGCCCATCCCCAGTGGCACCACCCATGATCCACAGGTCCTGTCCCCATCCTGGCTCCTCCTCTGAGCCACACAGCTCCATCCATAACTCCTTCTCTCCACCTGTGAAGCATTCCAGGCCTCATGGAGCACCACCAGGATGAACAGAGCATTCCCAGAATGTGCATCCTCAGG
>NW_008652320.1:0-2395 GCF_000695815.1 Acanthisitta chloris | reverse complement strand
ATGTGCAGGACACCTCCAGGACCTGTCAGGCATCCTTAGGACCTGCTGGGCATCTCCAGGATATACAGGATACCTCCAGGACCTGCTGGACATCCCCAGGACCATGGACACGAGGTGCCAGGTTGGAGATGATGGTACAGAGACAATCCCTGCCCATTCAGATGGGATCACACAGAACCTGCTCAGCTCCTGCTCCATCTCTCCCCACCTGGCTGCACCTGGGCAAGGAACCAGTTCTGCTCCCACCCTGCAGTCCCTCCCCTGCCTTTCTGCTTCCCTCAGCAGAAGGAAGTTGGGACAATGGGTGGAGGGACCAGGAAAGCTGGTGAGGGCAAAGATCCTGCTGCCTCTGGCACGAGGGGCACGGAGGGGAAAGGCATGATCAGCTCTCACCTTCCTCTTCCCAAGCCTCCTGCCCTGCCTGGAGCCTGTGGAGCTGCTGCCACGGGAGCTCTGCCTCCAGCTTTGTGCTGCCTGGGAAGCCTCTGGATCTCAGGATACTGGGGACTGAGTCATGGAAATGGTTCAGACAATGGCTTGGCCCCTTTATAACTGGCCGGAGGGGGCAAAGCAGGGAGAACAAATCCGACCTTGCTTCCTGCACGGAAGTGAGCCCATTGTTTGGGAATGGGCATGTGCTTTGCTCCTCACCAGTCTGGGAAAGCTGCAGAGGGATTGGGAATGGGGAGCAAAGCTGATGGGGTGCTGCCAGTCCCCACCATGCTCCTGCCTCATGTTCCACCTGGGAAAATCTAGGGATGATGAGGATGAAGGCACTGCCACTGCCTATGGGGTCACTGCCACCCACACCCTGCATGGCCTCACTGGTGTGGTGGCAATGCCTGGACCGTTGGAGCAAGCAGAGGGACACAGAGAGGTCCCTTGTCACCCAGCAAACCCAAAGAGAAGACCCTGGAAAAGAGGCTCCAGGGCTGGATGACACCAGTACTATGTCCCAGACTGTGTCCCATGGTGAGATGCAGCTCAGAAGGAGCACACACACAGTCCATAGGGATGAGGGACACCCAGCAAGGATTGACCAGGGACCTGTCTCACCCATCCCACCACACCCCCTGGTGATGAGCAGCTGGTCCTGGTTGTCCTGTACCCACTTTGTGCCTTCCCATCACAGCTCCTCCAGTCCCTGCCTGTCCATCCCCTCTGGTTTGGGGGCCCTGGATGGGAACATAGCTGGATCATGTGCCAGGGGGATGATTCTGTAAAAGCACATCTCAAATCCTTCCCTGACCAGCAGTTTTTCCTCTTTCTCACATCACCACCCACCCTCGTGGGCTCCTTGCAGGGTGGTGGGTGAGCCCTAGGAATTAACCCGCCCATTATTTCCACCCAAATACCACAACTTTTCCTGGCCACTTCAGAAGCAATTCCAGTGGCCTGGAGCTCTGTGCTGCCTTCTCCCGGTGCTGGCAGTGCCCAGTTACTGCAGGGAGTCAGGGCTGGGCAAGCAAGTCACCCACAGAGCAACAGGCTCTAATCCGGGCACAATAAACCCAAAATGTTCCAGGATTGCTCTGTGGGGAGAACACTCAGAGCAGCTCCATCCTCAGCTCATGAGACAGCTTGTCCAAAAATCCAAGTGAAATTGAGCAAATGATGACTGGGCAGGAGAGCAGAGCTCGGGTGGCAGGGCTGGAAGCACAGAGGAGCTCTCTGGCTGGTGCAGGAGCAGAAATACCTGGGCAGGACATGGAGGAACGACTGAAATTCTCCCCGTGGCAGGCACAGCACACGATGCTGTGGCTCAGAGAGTTTGGACATCATGGCAAAATGTTGTTTCCCTCTGTCTGGCCCCTTCCCAGCCTGTCTGCCAGGCTCTGCCAAGGGCAGTGTGCCAGGGGAGCAGAGTGGAGGACACGGAGGAGATGCCACCACCAGGGCAGGTGGTGGAGAACATGGATTAGAGGCACATTTTGGGTCTGGAAGGGGAACTCACAGAAATCCCTTGGCTCTCCTGCTGCCAGATTGGCACCTCCAAAAGACACTGCAATCACCTGCCACTTCCAAAGCCATTGTGGGTACCAAAGCAATCTAGGTGGAGCAGAGCACCTCTTCCAGCTGTCATCACCCCAGTTCCAAGTGCCAGCACCCCAGTTCCAAGTGCCAGCACTCCAATTCCACCAGCACCACTCCAGAGGGGCTCCTGGCCACCACCACCCTCACCCTGCACTAGCTGCCAACCCTGGGGGTACCCACTGCATCCCCCACCAGGCAGTACTCATCCCACAGCCAGTCCCAACAACCCTGCCAGGGACTTCCAGCTCCAAACTGGGATTCGACAGGGAGAGGGAACAACGCAGCACCTCTGTGACTATTCCCGACCTGAATGCTCTTTATAATCCTGTCGCTGCGGCTTGTCCTCCCCGAGCACAGCCCA
>NW_008652319.1:0-5458 GCF_000695815.1 Acanthisitta chloris | reverse complement strand
GCAGTCTTCTCTTCTCCGGGCTGAACATGCCCAGCTTCCTTAGCCTGTCCTCGTAGGGTCCTTCTTCCTCCCACTTTTTATACTGAGCATGATGTCATATGGTATGGATTGTCTTTTTGGTCAGTTTGGGTCACCTGTCCTGGCTGTGTCTTCTCGCGGTCTTACATGCATCCCCGAACTTCCTTGCCAACTTGGCAGTATGGGAAGCAGAAAAGGCCTTGCCTCTGTGTGCATCCTACTGAGCAATAACAGAAGTATCTCTATATTATCAGTCCTGTGTTCAGCAGAAATCCAAAACACAGCCCTATACTTGACACTGTACCCCAGCCAAAACCAGCACAGATGTGTACCCTAAAGATTCACTTCTTTTTCTATGCCAAGTATCAGTACTTTGTAGTAACAGTTTCTTAATGTTTGCCTTATCTTCTGTGTATTTCCTACAAAGTTGAGTCATAACATTGCCACAGTTTTTTGGATCCCAGTGCCTTGTTATGAAAGGAATCAAATGTTTACATTGAGCACTGGTAGGCATGTAAGTTGCAGCAACAGTATTATCCAGAAGTAATCTGATGTGTACCTTTATCTAGCAAAGTACAAATCTTAATTTTTTGTTCCAATTGTTCTACTGATGCATTGTTTGGTACAACTACTATGGACAGGTAAAAATGCCAAATGGTTATTTCAGAAGGGCATTTTTTTCCCCAGAAGGGAGATACTCAATTACCGTGACACGAAGAGGTTAACATCATATCCTAAACCCATTTTTCAGAAACGAAGGGCAGTGATAAAAGCTCTTTGCTGCAGCAGGCCAGAAAAGAAGATGAAGAGATTTTGGATCAGGGTATGTACTTGTTTATTTCTGTTTCAATAAGGGACTCACTGATGTAAAATACTGATAAATGGTATCCTGATTTTTAATGAGTTATGAGTTTTTAATCTGTTTATCTTTAATTGATGCAATTTACAATGTTTTGTAAACCTAATACAGTTGAATGCCATATAAGAAATAATTTTAAAAATTCGTCTGCCGCTGTAGGTAAAATTTATTAGTGCATTTTAATCTCATTACATTTTCCTGTCCTTTGTTTAATTTGCTAATGAAGGCTGTAATTTATTTGTACATGCATATATTCTGTATGTAACTATCTGCTATCAGCTCCTCATCAATTTCTCAGTTTGTGTTACTATGTATGTATTAGGGAATAGTATGTTCTTATGCTTCAGTATTGGTTGCACTTGTAGTGGCGTTAGGACAGCCAGTGTTTCATATTGAATTATTTTTCACTGTATTTGTGTATATGTGCATATATGCATAGCAACTCGCACCAAAATGTGTAGTACTTAGTTGCAGAAAAAAATCCATTACTTACAAAGCTCTTAGAAATATGCTGAATATCATTGATGCTTCAGAGACGTATTGACTATACTTTAAAGCTGTTGTGAATCACATGTTATTATATAAATATTGCCTTAATATCAAGAGTTTTCTTGATACTAAGGAGAAGGCCTCATAAGATACAGTTTAGGACAGTTTTTATTGAACAGTGCTGAGGTTCAAGGACTAAATAAAGACATACTTTCTTTTGCCCTCAAGGATTTTTGATAACATCTCACAAAGGGGTTCAGTTTTCTATGTACTGTGCTGTTTTGCAGCATTAACTCAAATAATTTACAGTTACATAAAAACTAGCTTCTAGAGTGCAAAATCATCTTCACAGAAAGTACCTTGACGTACTAGAGAGGATATTTACAATGCCGTATCTGAAATTTATCTTAGCCAATTCAAGATACATTTTCTAAGAAAGAAAAACAATTTACATTTTTTAAACCTGTTTCAGAGCAGAATGAGCTAGCTGCTTGCAAATTTACATCAAGATTTATGCTGACAAGCTGCTTTACCCTTATGTTTACTAATAAGTGCGTTAGCTTTTGGTCTAGGTTCTTGTTATCTGTATGTTTTATTGAATTCATTTGGGTTTGAAAAAAATGTTGAAACAAGGTCCTGCTTTTAAAATCTTTTTCATATGCGTTTGAAATGTATTTTGAAGACACATTTCTGCAATGCAGTCTGGCTTGCTGAGATCACTATTTAGTATACATCCTCATCTAAGCTGTTTCTATGGAAACAGGCTGCATTGTTTTGTCTGTTTGAAATTAGTTGAGTTCACGATGTGAAATACCAAAACAGTCATTGCTGTGAGAGAATTTTGTTTCATGTTCTTATTTGTTAGCTTAGGACAAATTCTCCCATCACTTACAGGAGCCTGTCTTCAATTTTATCTTGACCAGCTCTAACTTCAGGTGAATTATATCTAAGTAAGCAAAAAAAGAAAAAAAAAAAGGAAAAATCAGATCACATTTGGTTTTATTTTTGTCTCAAAGGAGGAAAAGTTGGTTGGCTAGTTTAGAGGGTGGGGTTTGGTTTCGCAAGCACATGAGCGCCTGGTAAGATACACTGGGAAAACCTGGAACTGAAAGTGGTCTGCTAAAATGTGCCTGTGAAAATTACATGGAAACTGGACTCCAGTTTTATGGGGCAAATCAGTTTTATGCAGTTGTGTTTCCAGTTTGTCCATCTCTTCAAGTGACTTTAGTGAGTTAGCCAGTATCAACCAAATTTGAACAAAGCCTTAATGGCAGGAAAATTATATAGTTTGGAGGGAGGGAGCACTGCACCCCTAAGCTGCACAGAAGCAAATACATACGTCCACTGTGGTTAAGGTCATCATACAAATGCATACTCTCGCTCAGGTGAAGGGTATAAGTCTTTCCCTTTATGGCCTGGCATGACATACTCTGTATGGTAACCTTATCTACAAAACACAGAGCCACCCACACTGAGGGTTTGATTAGTTCTGTTGTTGCTGAGCTGTTGCTCAGTAAATTCAGTCTGTGATTTGCCCTGAAGAAAGCACTTCAATTTTTCCATAATTCTTCATTATGTTTTGGCAACTTATTTTCCCTTTCTTAGTTTCAGGTAACTGACCTCACTAAAATTGAAATAGTGGTTAAATTGTTATGCTGCCATGATGGTACTCACAAATCTGGTGGTGTGTATATCACATTTTCCTGTATGTAGGTGTACCGTCTGCCGCACACAGGCAGTTCCTTGTATTGGTACCTCCAGGTGTTATCATTGCTTTTACATTAAATTATCAATTTCATCATCTTCATTCATCAGAAGCACATTAATAAACAATGCAAATAAATTGAAATAAGCAGTAACCATCACAAAGTGAACCACCACTCCACATGAAATCCTCTGCTGTGTTAAAATTTAACTGAACTTCCCTTAATGAAACTGACCTCATTATATTGTTTCTCAAACAGCAGTGTCAGTGTTTGCTGAAGATAAACTGTTAAACTGTTCACAGGAAGTGAATTATTATAGGAAATGCAATTAGGCATTTGTGCATATTGAAGAGTTTCTTGTTTCTGCTGAAGCTGAAGTCCCTAGTAAAACAAATATTATGTGTGTTTATTTTTTATTCATCAATAGAAGTTTGATTAAATCATACGCAATAGATACAGTAGCTATTTGTTAGCATTCACCATCTCTGCTATATGTCTTTACCTGTGAAAAGGACACCTAAATGTGTTTCGTTCTGTTTGTTCTTCACTTTCTTGTCTGTAGTCTTTGGCATAATATAGTGTAACATAGTTCATGTTTGTTTTGGTGTGCAAGCAGTGAAGCAGCCTTTACGGCTGAGAAAGTTAGCTGCTGCTCTACCTGAAAGCATGCATATACACAATAGCATGAGTAGTTTAATAATAAGGAAGGAATAGACAGGCAATGGTTAATCAAATGTCCAGTATTTAATTTTTTACTGGCTTATGATTTGATATCTCATTTTGTGTACCTTAGATGTAATCATAGAATCGCAGAAGGGGCAAACATTTTTCCAAGTATGGTTAATATAATTATGTTTAAATTGTTAAAGCAAAATTCAAGACTGTCTTGAGCTGAAATTTCAATGGAAGCATATAAAAATTAGATTTGTTAAAACATAAAAATCATAGAACTTAAGGGTTGGAATGGACCTTGCAGGTCACCTAGTCCCAACCCTCCCTTCCCTGGGCAGGAACACCTCCTCACTAGATCAGGTTGCACAAGGCCTCATCCAGCCTGGCCTTGAACACCACCAGGGCTGGGACAGCCACCACGTCCCTGGGCAACCTGTTCCAATGTCTCACCACCCTTAGAGTGAAAAACGTTTTTCTAATATCTAACCTGAACTTCCCCTCCTTCAGTCTGAACCCATTACCCCTTGTCCTATCACATCAGTTCCTAGCAAAGAGTCCCTCTCCAGCTTCCTTGTAGGCCCCTTCAGATATTGAAAAGTTGCTGGGTGGTCTCCACACAGTCTTCTTTTCTCCAGGCTTATGTACATGTGTACACTTATGCCCTTAGGAAGGGCGTAAGTGTATACAGATATACATTACTTACACATATATGGGAGAGGGAAGAGATGAAATTTTCATCTTCCTTCTGGTATTATGGTTGGTGTGACACTTATAAAAGTAGTGTATTTTTGTGATTATATTACATGACAAACCTATGGAGCAGCATCATAAGACTTGATGTATTTTTATGCCAACATGGGTTCTATTACTTTGTGAAATAAATTTGTCATAATTTACCCCTACTCATTTGTGTGTGGTTGTAAGACAGGAGTTTAATTTTGTCAGTGGTTTTAAATTCTTAGGAGAAAGGATGAGGCTCGAAACAGAAGATATATTCACTTTCCAGTATTGATGTGGGATGTCTAGAATGAAGTGTTAGAGAGATTTTTAGATTGCAGCTTGACATGTGAGGAAATCTTCAGATGTTTTCAGGCTCGGGGTGCATGTTTGGGACTCATAGATTACATGAATACAAAAGTAAGATAAAAGTGACTGAAGTAAACCTTGGAAGCAAATGGTACTGAAAGATATTAAGAGCAACAGAGAATTATAATTAGGAAGATCTAAAATTGCACAGGGTTTGTTTGTTGTTTTAACACTGAAAGATCCTGCTCGAAGTTTTAAATAAAAGATGAGTCTTTGATTTTGTTCAGATAAGGTTATTCATAATCTTTACAAAAGCATCTTCAGCACAGTAAAGAAAGAAGCATCAGATCTAGGGGAAAAAGAAGAAAAGGCCATTGATATAAGTTGCATCTAAGCAGGAAAAGAATATAACAAGCATTGAAAGAAGCCACTTTAAACTGAATATTCAGTCTTCAGTGTCTGTCACCTGGTTTATGTTCTCTAGTTTGTAAAATTATAGAGGGATATTTCCTGTGTAGTTTCTGTAATTTAAAGGCTACTTAACAATGAGCAACAACAAAAACTGCTTATAATATCATTAACATGTCTGAAAAAATTAGAAGTATACTTTGAATTAGTACAGGAAGTGTTCAGAGAAATTATGAAGTCCTATCACAAATATAATAATAAACATAATATATTATTTATT
>NW_008652318.1:0-8158 GCF_000695815.1 Acanthisitta chloris | reverse complement strand
GGCTTTGAACACTGCCAGGGTTGGGTAGTTTGCAGGGTGCATCAGGGGGTCAGTTGTCCTCCCAACGCACACTGTGTTTGGGGAGGGGACAGTACCCACAGCCCCTCCATGTGTGCCACACTCTCCCCGCCGCAGGACCCTGTGCCAGAGCAGCACCCTACAGACAGTGCCAGGCTCAGTGCCATGCTGGCCCCTCCAGCTGCAGCACTGGCCCCACACTCCAGTCCCAGTCCTTGAAAAGCACAGACACAAACAGGCCCTGTGGCAGGACAGCAGGATCTGACCCGTCAGTTTTATTGAATGTGGTGTCCCTGAGGTGGGTGGCTCCCATGGCAAGGGGCACGTGGAGGGCCTCATTCATCCCAGGGGTTCTTGTCGGTGTCGATGGACATGCAGTTGTACACGGCATACCGCAGCAGCTCCTCACAGACCTTGGCCCTGGTAGAGGGGAATGCCGGGTCATGGCCATGATGGGCACAGAAAAACCCAGACTTCCCTCCCTACACCTGCCCAGATATTCCCCAGGGCAGGAGCTGGGGGGTCTGGAAGGAAACTCCAATCCCAGTCCCCAGCTCAACTCACGAGGAATAGTGGGGCAAGAAGAAGGTGCAGGAGCACGTGCAAGCCTGAGGCATCAGGTCCAACGCATCCAAGCTTGGGAGAAAGAAGAGTGTTCAACTCTGGCATGGCACAGGGACCTCAGCACAGCACAGGGACCTCGCACCCTGTGGGGACCCCCAGCATGGTGTAGGGATCCCAGCAGGCAGGATGGACTCACTTTGACCTTTCTGGGTAGACAATGATCTGAACTGGGAGACGGCTCCGGCCAGTGACGAACTTCAGGAAGCGGCTGAGATCCTCTGAAGGAAAGGACAAGGCTCAGGTCTCAGGGACAGGACTGTCTCAGTAAGATTGCCTCTGCAGAATCACTCCAGGAGTATGGGCAAAGCTAAGGGATGCTCTCAGCATCCCAGAAAGGGCCAGGTTGGACAACCCCAGCCAGCTCCCAGGGAAGAACATGGTCAGCATTCCTGGGGCACAGAGCAGTGGGTACCCCATACCCTGGCCCATTCTGCTGCACATGAAGATCAGGGAAAGGCTTGGGATCAAAGGTTTGGGGTCACTCACCACTGGTGAAGTTGCTGAGTGCCTCTAAGAAGTTCTGGACACGGGTGTCATCAGGGGGAAAGTCATCAAACCTGACTGCGATGAGGAAAGCGGAACAGCTTCATTAGATACGCCCAGCAAAGCAAAGAAGACCCTCTGCTCCCTAGTGAGTCTCTGAGAGCACCTGGCACCCCTCAGTGGGGCCAGCACCCTAAGCAGTGGTGGGTGAAGAAATGGGGGTCCCAGTTTGCAGCTTTGGGCTGGCCCTGTGACTTACTGAACTTTTGCAGTTCAGCCACTGTGATCTCAGGGTCTCCACAGATCCTCTTTTCCATCTGCTGCCACGTAAGCAGGTCCAGCACAGGCTGAGGCACCACACTGAGCAGCCCAGCACGCATGGCTGTGATCTGTGGGGGGTACAAGAGGAGCTCCATGTCACTGCAGCTGGTCTGAGCCCAGGGCAGCCACCTAGGGCACTGGGAGCAAGGACTGCAGGACCCCAGTGCAGGTCCCTAGGGCTCATGGACACCCTGGGCATGGGATTCACAGAGGGATTGCCCAGCTGAAGCTGGTTTGAGGACATAT
This sequence comes from Acanthisitta chloris, assembly GCF_000695815.1. Taxonomy (NCBI): domain Eukaryota; kingdom Metazoa; phylum Chordata; class Aves; order Passeriformes; family Acanthisittidae; genus Acanthisitta; species Acanthisitta chloris. The sequence goes on along the minus strand of NW_008652318.1, from coordinate 6,466 downwards.
TTTGGCGGTCACCAACCCACAGGTAAGAGGATGGCTTGCCACAGGAGCAGAATCCCCCTGGAGCCATGCCAGCCCAGGGGGATGGTGTTACCTGCTCCTTGCTCTCCTCCAGCCGAGCCTTTTGCACCAGGCGGATGAACTCCTTGCGGTCCTCATAGTGCACCACAGTGTTGCTGCCATTAGGGATCAGCTCCACCACGCGCTGGTCGCTTAGCACCGTTGTGTAGGTCAGCTCTTTGCCAAACATGAACTCAAAGGCTTCCCTGTCTACCCCCTCCAGCACCTCCAGCAGCTTCACCTGCAACCCAAATGGGTGATAACCATCACGGTGGAACTGGAGCAGCCATGGAACTGCATGGCACTGCCCTGCCAGTCCCCGGGTCTGCTCACCAGCTCTGAGTCCACGGTGGCAAAGTCCTTGCTCCAGCTGACCTCTTCCCCTGCCAGCTGCTTCCACACCAGTGCTGGCAAAGACAAGATCTACCAAAAGAAGTGGAAAACGTGTGTCCTCCCCATGCCCCTCCTTCACACAAGGGCAGTCCCTCTGCCCGAGACACGGCAGCCCCCGCCAAGCCCCCTCGCTGGCCAGTGAGAGCCTCTGCCACGCTCACCAGAAACTCCTTGCTCCTCAGGGCTGCACCCATCAGCTGCCCAATCCACTCATACTTGGGGAAGTCCTTACAGGAGGGGTTGGGGACATACATGTCCCTGGTGTCACTGCTGCTGTTACCCTGCAGGAGAGAGGCTTAGGATGCACAGACAGATTTGACCGGCCCAGCATGGTCTCTCCTGCAGCCTCACTCTCCATCACCCCCACCTCCACCCCTACCTGCCCTTTACACCCTTGTAGGAGATCTCCATCACCCAGGTACAAGCACAGGTCCCCCAGCCAATAGCCCTGCAAGCATTAAGATGGGAATAACACCCCAGAAGCCCCCAGGCTCTCCTGGCTGTCCCCTGCAGACAGTGGGATGCCAAACCTGGTTAGAGGTGCGCACAAAGAAGGGCAGGGGCACAGGGACATCGCCCGAGCTGGGACACAGCTCCTCTGACACATCCGACAGGCTGTCCCGAAAACCACCACCTGCAATGAGGGCAGAGGCTGGTTAGTGTCTGACATGCCAGGGCCACACACTGAGCCACAGGATCCGGTCAATCTGCTGCACTCCTTGAAGCAGGGGCAGTGCTGGTGGGGTAAGGGAGATGCAGGGACCACCCCATGTGGCAGAGCTGCTTCTCACAGAGCACCTGGAACAGCATTGGGCACCCACTGAGCTGCACCCCAAAACAGGAGAACTCAGGGGAGAGCCTTGGGGCAGGACGGGAGAGCTCTCACCATTGTCGATGATGCCCTCAGTAATGAAATCACACTCCCACCACTGGGTGTAGGTCAGGGGCCACCTATGGGGAAGCAACAATCCCATGTGCATCCCTTCTCCAAGTGCACCAACAGCACCTGGCACTCTTCTCTGGGGAGGTGACACCCCACAAATATGATGCTGAAGACCTACCTGTAGTCCAGGGGCTGATTGTTCTTGGAAGATCTGAGGCCCTCATACAGCTGGAGAGTAGCAGAGTGGAAAGGGGATGAGATGCAGCAGGGACAAGTGATGCTGAACTGGCAGGTACCTGGCATGGGGCATGGCATTGCTGTACCTGGGTGAAGACGGTGTTCCTGCCGCTGGGGTCCAGTGCGGGGTTGGCACGGTGCTCCCGGGCCAGGAGCCGGTTGATGTACAGCTTTGGTGTGGTGTGAGGAGCAGTGCTCTCCGTGGACTGGAGGCAGTGGGCAATGAGGGCTGAGCTCTGCTTGGACAGCAACATGAATGGCTTCATGCTCTAACAAGGGAGAAGTGGGGATGGTTAGATGTGTGATCCTGCCACTGTGTGCCCTCTTCTGCTCTCCCCAAGCACAGCCCCAGTGTCACAGGGGATGCTCAGCTTCTCCATCCCTCTAGCAATGCCCAGCATGGCAGCTCTGAGCATGAGCCCTGGGCTAGTCTGTCCTCATTGGATCAAAGAGGACACACCACAGCCCCCAGAAAGCCACAAGAGCTCATCTGATGCTCCTACTGGCACCATCCCAGGGGAACCCAGCAAACACTCACCCTGAGTGTATTGAAGGTGCCGATGCTGTCCTCGGAGAGAGGGATCAGGTAACACAGGACACTCTCCAGGAGCTGGACAAACCTGGAGACCAGAGGGGAGCAGTGTGAGGCTGTGGGGGAGTGGCATTTCACCAGACAGCCCCAGCCCCGTGGCACTGTGCCCACTGCACACGGGTCTCCTCTGGCCCATGGAGGGGCACCGGGCACCAAGGGGAGCATGCAACCAGCACCCTCTGGCCAAGCACTTTACTCCATTCCCTGCCAGAAAATGCTGCAAACAGGGGCAGCCCAGCTCATGCCGCAGCACTGCAGCTGAGTCACTACAGAGGGTCTCTCTGTGGGGCCAGTGCTGACCCCAGCCTGGGGCTGCCTCTCAGGCAGCAGGGTGGGGGACTCCATGTGATGCAGGTCCTCCTCGTCCCATGCCACCACCATGCTCCCCAGACACTGGAAGCTGCAGTGTTCAGATGGGGAGCACCAAGCTGAAGTGTCTGCTACCCACAGAAAAGGAGATGGTAGACTTTTAGCAAGACACGTGCAACTGACTGCTAGAGGTCAGGGCATAGCTCTTCTTGGGATACCAGCTCATTGCAGGGATGGTGCCGTTCCTGGGCCATACCTCTGAATGAGCACTGCCCGCCGGTACAGCACGTCGGCGTCCACCCCTTCCAGGAGAGGGTAGCGCACCAGCCGGGCTGGCTGGAACATGCCAGCGTTGAGGATCAGGTCCCACTCCCAGAAGGACATGATCTTAATCCCTTGCAGACGGACATTGTACCCTTGGTCTGCCAAGAAAGAACAGTGATGCTGTGTGCGTGGCTTCAGCTGTGTGGCCAGCACGGCTTGGATGTGCAACTAGGGGCAAGGTGACCCCAGCACCTGCGGCATCCCATACGAAGTTCATTCCTCAGCTCCTCTCTCCAGTGGATCCCAAAAAAGCAGCTGGCAGAGCAGGAGGAGCCACAGGTGCCGGGACTGGCTGTGGGTTTAGGGCCAGGCCGGGCTAGCAGCCCCAGTCCAGCAGCACAGGCTCACCCCGGCACTCCAGGAAGCGGATCTCCAGCACTGGCATGTGGGTTTTCATGTCGCGGAGGATGCAGACATTCTGGTAGCTGTTCCTGCACACAGCATGGAGGGAGATGGCAGAGCCACGAGGCACAGACATAGGCAAGGTGGCCAGTGAGGCACAGGCCACTCTGGCTCCCCAGCCAAGGATGCACTGCGACCTGTGGCAAAAGCCCCCCCGCCTCACCAGGGCTGCAGCAGGAGGGGCCCAAGCAGAGAGAAGAGGCTGTCAGAGGCACAGAGACGTTCTGAAGAAGGTGGATGCTGCATCCAAAGAGCCAGAAAAGAGCACAAATTCAAAGCAGTACAGAAAGACGAAATGGCTTGAGAGCATGTCACTGTTCTTGCGGGGGTCCCAAGAGCATCTCACAAGGGCAGAATCATCCTTCAAGCAGAGCTAGTCATGCAAGGGTTATGCGTTTTTGAAGAAAACAGGGAATTGTGGAGATGAGCGATTTGCTAAGCATATTTTCAAAGCCTTTGTCAAGGTCACATCAAGATAGTACAGGCCCATGGGGAAAAACCACTGTGACTATCCAGACGCAGTGTGGAGTTGGCTCCTGCCACTGCAGAAGACGCCTCAGCGGTCTTGTGGGCACTTCTTCAAAGACAGACCTCACTGCTCAGCCAAAAAAAGGCAAATGGGCAAGTTCTGGGGAAGGCAAAGGAGATCTTTGCACTTTTATGTAATCTCCTGCCTGACTCAAAAAGGGTGCTCAGGACCTGGGTGAAGGCGGAGAGGTGAAACACCCCCGGACTTCTTGGCTACAGTGTGGCAGAAATGCTCGAAAGGTGACAGCAGTGGCACATTTCCCCAGAGGTGAGGGGGAGGAGGAGGCAGGAAGACCCCCAAAGTCACCAGGCAGAAGGGAGCACACTGCAGACCAGCTGCCACAGCATGGATGAGGAGCAGGAGAGGAGATGAAGGTGCTCAGCTGGCATATGGAGGTGAGGGACCATCATGCTTGTAGGGACAGACGTAGCCTGCACCCAGGGAGTCATGACCCTTGGAGAGGCACTATCACTGGCAAGTCATTCAGGACCAACCCCAGCCCTTTCCTTAGCATCTGCTCAGGATGCAGAGACAGCTCGGGAGTTTCACACAAACTGGAGCCAGGCTGTTCCTCTCTCATTACTCACTCGTTAATTAGGACTGTTCTCAGGTGCTGCAGCCTGCTCAGTGTCCCCCCATACACAGCCACCTTCCTGGGTACATAAGAGCTGGACTGCCCATCCAGTATCAGCCACAGCCTCCTGGGGATGAGAAGAGCAAGGTGCAGTGTTGTCCTCCCCTCCTGAGCTGCCTAGGCACAGAGATGCCCCAGAGATATCCCAGGGCTGGGGCAAGGTTGTGTCCTCCTGGGGTAGCTGTGGCGACAGCTGCCTCCCACCTCAACCCCAAGCCCCCAGCTGCAGATGGGGGAATGCTGGCTTGAGGAGGAAGATGGTGCTTTGCCCCACACCCTGCCCATCCCTGGCACAGCTGCTGGCAGGGAGGGGGCACCCCGAGGTCTCACTTGACAATGGCGCCTTTCTTCATGTTGAGCCGCACCCAGTGCTGCCCCGGGGGCCCACTGCTCTCCCAGAAGGTGTATGTCAGGTTGTCCGTTAGATGGGCTGAAACACAATCCTCCTGCAAGAGTGCAGTGAGCAGAGGGAGGGAAATGAGCATCCTTGAGCACGCCACGGCCACCCCTGGAATGGGTCCTATTGGGCCAGAGGAGGTCAGGAATAGGCAAACGCCTCAGATTGTTAGGCTGTGGGTGGATGGTGGCTCCCACACAGAGCAAATTAGGCAAGGCCATGGACCCCTCAGAGAGCCCAAGACACAATGGGGTTTTGCTCCAGCTGCCCAATTTCTGGCAGCTTTGCTAGAGCAGCAAAATCCCATCCCCATCCCCTGCCCCTCATGGAGGGGACAGCCACTGCTGGCCACTCCTCCCCACAGCTGTGCCAATGCCCGTGTGTCTCATGCTGATTTTAGGCTGCAGAGGAGCCTCACTACGCACCGTCTGTGAGGAGACCTCGATGCTGCTGATGTGCTCCTTGGTACAGTCCACACGCTGCAGCTCTTTCTCACTGTGGTCATACAGGAAACGTCCCAGCTCCATGTCGCACTCATACCTCCAGCCTGGGGGCACAGACCTGCAGGGGGTCTCCGTGTTAAGGGGACAGGGAGACCAGGCTGCACCCCAAACCTGCCCACCAACAGTGGGCAAGTGCCCCAGCTCAGACTGGCCACAGTGTCTCCTGGTCACCAAATCAGGATGGTGCCAGGCAGCTGTCCCTGTCACAGGCAGATGGCACAGCTGTGTCTCACCACCAGCACACTATGTGTTTATGACCACTCCAGCCCAGAGGGAATAGCAGCACGTGGTTGCTCTGATGCTCCACAGAGCAAAGGCCGTCTCAGTATGAGTAGTGCCAATGTAAAAGGCACCTCACGGCCCCCGACCTCCCCACTCCTGACCCTACAGCCAGTACTGGCCCTGCAGGCACGTCCAGACCCCAGCTGACTGCCCCTCAGGGTGCTACAGTCCCGCTTTAGAAGATGCACTCATACCGAAACTTCTCCACCGCGGCCTCATCCTGCTCTATGAGTCTGGACACCTCTCCTAGGCGCATGGAGTAGGTCAGGTCCACCACTTGTTCCCAGCTGGAGCAGCACCAGTGGAGGAGTTGCACAAGGGAAAAAATGGGTCAGTGTTCAGTGTGCCCAAGCATTACAGCCTTCACCTGGAGTGGAGGCAGCAGTGGTAGAGGACCGGGGGTGACACCCAGGGGATGCAGGAACAGCTGTGGGAAGGATGAGAATGTTCCTGCACCCGGGTACAGGCTGGGACAGCGTGGGGATATCCAGCCCTGCACATGGTTTTCCATCATGAAAATCAAGTTTGAGCTCTCTCACCACGGCACTACCTCCGCAACATTGCTCAGCCCAAATCTGAATGCCTTGGAACCCCTCCCTGGCTCCGTCTTTATCCCGCACAGATACTGCCACAAGCAAACAGGATTAGACTGCAAGGGAGCCCCCACCGGCGGCTTGGCGAGCACACGTCCCGCCAGCGCTGGAGGGTGTGAGGAGGCTGTGCTGGAGGTGCCCGAGGGACGCGGGATGGTTGGGTTACATGTCCTCTGTGGGTACCAGCCACACGCGTCTCCGGCGCCCACAGCCCATGCCTGCCAGGGGTGCAGCGGGCTGGGGCCATACCTGACAGCAGATCTGTAATCAACGCCCAGCGTTTGGTGCTGCCGCTGGATGCTCTCCACGGAGTCAACCGGAACCAACTTAT
>NW_008652317.1:106678-157156 GCF_000695815.1 Acanthisitta chloris | reverse complement strand
ATATATATATATATATGGATGAGTTCATAATAGCAAGAGTATTTTTTGATTATTTTTTTCTACCCAGGACACTAACAGCAAAGTATGTAAAAAGCTGTAGATGGAGGCATATTGTAGTATGTCTGTAGTATGTATGGCTGAACCATCTGTGAGTCTTAGGCAAAAATTTCTCAATTCAGAAATTCCACAGACCCAGGGGAAAACACAGGTCTGAAGGATTACGATCAAAATTTTTGTACCAGAAGGTAGGTTTTCTTCCGTTCAGTCAGTAAATATTAGGAAATTAACATTGGGCAATCATTTGGGGAGAAGGGTTGATGCTTTCTTCAATAAAAATTTTGCTTAAGTTTAGTAAAAAAGTGATTTCAAGGAATTATTTTAATAAAAGTTATTCTAGTAAGGGAAATTTACTAACCACAAGATATAAATTAAGATAAACCTATTACAATAAGGATAATTAAGAAACAGAGAAAGAAAATTGTAGGAAAAGAATGCAAAGAAAAAGAATTTATACCCACCCTGAACAGACTAGCAGAAGAGCCACTAACTGAAAGCAGAAAAGGTATGGTCACTTTCTCAGACTGAAAAGCCCAAATAGGGACCCTTACACAGAGAGTTTGAAATCATTGCAACAAGCATTTGAGAAGAATCTCCTTTGTCAGTCTTATGAATAGCATAATTCTTAATTCAAGTTAATGACTTAGGGGGGTAAATCCTGGGGAAGAAGCAAATCCTTCAAGAAAGGCCTCTGCTCCATACAAAAGCTATCAAAGAGCTTAGTGACAAAATCCTCTGCCCCAGTTGGTCAGGCTGCCTGGGCAGCTGGTCTATCACAGTTAATATACATTGTAAAAGGTAATAGACTTACAACTGGCTACTTTCCTTGCGGATTTTTGGTTTTTTCTTCTAGAGGATTTCAAGGATCTGCTTTGGGATTTCAGGGGCATTGGATCTTCTTCTCTCATCCCATATATACCATTCAGATAACTCAGTGTCTCAACTGCTCTGGTGTTTGGCCACTTGTGGTTTCTGATGAACCCAAAGACATGTTTTCATGGAGGAAATACCTTTTATGCAGTTTATGGTTCATGACCTGACATTAATGTGGAAAAATTACTTCCATTTCATTTAATGTTAAATATTATATGACTACATCACCATTTTAAATTACCTTGCAACAACTAGACAGTTATAGGTCTATAGGATGCTGCCTCTGGCATGCATTATAAAGCAATAACAGTCACTTGTTGCCTTTATTTTATACTTCTTTTCTTTCATAGAATATTCATCATAATTAAGCAGTCAACTTTTTTCCAGGTCACAGTACCATCTACCTCATAATATATGTCACAACTATGATTTCTACACAGTATACATTGGATGTTCATTCTGAAGTCAGATAGAACTGAGACATATATATAGATACCTATACAAACATATGTGTACTAACATACATGGTAGAGTTTTCCCCATTCTCTATTTCAAGTACTATTCTTTTTGTAATCGTATGTTTTTCAATTATTTTTCTCTTATTATTTATCTGCCCACTTTTCTTTAAACATTTAATTAACACAGTTCCAAATTGTTAAGATTATGTGGTTTTAACCTTCCTTATTTTCTCTTGATTTGTCTAAGAACATGATAATTAGTGTTTGTTCTATGCAGCATGGCATTTCTTCTCTCTCCAGCAAACTGATTATTTCTTACCCTTCCTTTTTTTGATTGTGCTACTCTTACTGAACTTGTTCCTTTTTAACCCTATTATTTCTTTTTATTCTTCCTTTAAAAATTTTTAAGCCATTTTTCAAAGTAATTTTTCCATTCAATTCATCAGGATTCAGGAACACACATACTGTGCTTAAAGTTTTCCAGTTCTTTTAAAATGTCTTTTATTCTATTTACATTTTTCCCTATTTTTTCATCTGTAATGACTGTACCAAATATATTAAAATGCAACCAAAATAAGGTATTCCAAATTAACTTTAACATCTTTATTAATATGTACGCAAAATTTTGGAAGATAATCTAAAATATACTCGTTGCTCCTGTCACATGATCCTGCAAAATGCCATATTTCAACTCATTTAAATGTGTAGTTTATATTCTACTTTTATCATTAACATTTTAACATTAAATTTAGCTGCTGTGTCATGTAATACTGAATCACAAATGCTTACAAGTGGAACCAAATGAGTCCTGGATTTCTGCTTGCCTTTTATGATGGGTGTTCTTATGCTTGTAGCTATTTTGACACCCTTAGAAACATTTGCATTTTTCATAACTGAATAGCCCCATAAGTAAAACTTAATCCTAGATCTTCAGTTCCCATTCACTGCTTTCACTTTTTTCTACTGTAGCTGTTCCACTTTGCCAGAAATAGTTAGAGACCTATTGAAATACAATGCCAGAGCATTCCCAACACCTATCACCCAGGGCCAAAGGAACAATTGTAGTCTGTTCTGGTTAATACTTCAGTTTATGTGAGGGAAGAATAGAGGAGTGCACTGTGGAGTGAAAGAGGGAGACTGGAAACAGCTCTTTCTTTCCCCAAAGACAATCAAACTACTGTTCAACTTTTGAAGGTTACAGGATCCAGTTCTTGGGATAGGTTCAAGACTTTGAACCTGATGTGAAGGGACATGTGCCTTGAAGCCCAAAGGAAAGATAAGAATATCTTAAAGGGTACAAATTCAAGGTACAACTATTTCTCATTTTACTTATCTGCTAGTGTACACAACTATTTGCACTGTAAACTGATACAGATATTCTTCATATTCCCCAAGCTCCAGACCATTACTTATCACTGTACTCTAAATTTCCCTGCAGGGCAATGTGCTCACAAACGAGATGCTGCAGCATGAAGTTCAAGCACTTAAGTGTCCTTTGTGGATCTAATCCAAAGTCGCTTTGGAAAACAGGATTTAGGGCTTCTGAAACTTTTACCCTATGTGTCCTGGGGTCACATGTTGACATAGAAGGAAATTAGTTACCCAGTCTCTTGAGCCCCAGTTCCTCCATGTGATCACAGGATGCTTCTCCTCAGCCTATTAATTCGGTCAGGGCATTGACACTATTACAGTGTAACAAAAATACCTCTGAAGTTCATGCCCATTTTCCAGGCATGATCTTGCATTGGATACCTACTGCCTGTGCAAAGTATATTTATGTGCATGCTTACATTTTATCTTTTGCAGAAATTCCTAATAAAATAAACCGTGCTGAAGCCAAACATCTTGCAGATGCCTCAGGGTCAGAGAAAACAGAAAGAACAACGAAAAGATCCAGAGTATCAACCATAAGGAGGATATTTGACACGACAAAACACCGAACAAAGAGGTCATCCTTTTTCTCAACTGGTGTGAAAGTTTGCCCACAAGAATCAGTGAAGCAGATTTTAGCCAGTCACCAAGCTTACTATAGATTAAGAGGTAAGATGATTATTGTAGCATGTACTTCCTCCTACAAAGTCTTTCTTTTAATTGAGGAAACACAGTAGTTTTCCAGAATCTTGTTCTTCACCTTTAGGCAGTGTATGTGCTATTTGCTTTATACTTCTTTTTTTTACACAGATAATCAAATGTTACATGTACATCAGCAGGGTTCAAGATAGACAGTTGCCAGAAGAAAATAAAGCAATGTACTTAAAGGACTAATGAACTCTGTGTAATTGAACAGTGTTCTAGCATTGCTGAACATGAAGGCCAAATTTTGTTCCCATTACTGGGTAAAGATGTATCACCTTTCTCAAAAGTGCAATCAAGTACCACCACTGCTACTCAGAATTAATCCCACCTGTTTCAGACAAGTAATGAAATTATTAATTGGTCATTACACGAATATGTTCCTGTATCTGTAGTTACATTAAATTTGTGGCAGTTTTGGTATGCAAGAGACAGTGAGATAATTACCAGCAGCTCATGAAATTAACTGAATCTTATTTTTGAAAGGTCTCAAATATTTCTTCTGCCCTTTCTCAACTAATTCACTTCCTCCCAAGCCTTTTATTTTACCTCCCTTACCCTTAGAGAGCCTGTAGAGTTACCACTCCAATTTTAGGTCCCTAGAGAAGCATGGTGCAAACAGCCTCCTGGTTTTCAGATTTTGTCTCTTCCTCGTTTTACTCCTCCCAGTCTTTCATTCTGTGGCTGCTCCAATGTGTATTAGAAAAATGCATATTTTTGCCTTGCAACTAGACAGGCCAAAGCTAATTCTAAAACCTAGTCAGCATTTCTGGGATGCAGGTGTCTAAGGCAACATTAGAGAGTTCTAAATCACCTTTGCTTATCTAGTTTTCCTCCATATCTGCCTCCAAACATTCACATACACCTATGTAACTTGGAAGCTCCTCAGCTCTCTTTCAGGGAACCAGCTAGTTCTCTCTGAAATGAAACTTGGATGTACAGCTGCAAAAAGTTTACTCCAGCAGCCACTTGCTATAGGCAGCATGGGAAAACTACATCAATGTCTGTAGCTATTCCTATAGATACAAAAGTATTTAGTATCCACTGTGGCATCCAAAGGGCATTAGACAGAAATCTGAAACTTGTTAGGGAGGCTGATCCAAAAAACATTCCTTTAAAAATAATTAATTCTGAAAGTCCCTGAAATTCAATGGTTATATACCTGATTGGGCTGAAAACAGACTATCCTGCTTGATACACTTTCAAGTCTATTATTTTCTGTGCCTAAACTCTAGGAGACCACTTCTACCCCTCCAAGTCCCATGACACATTTGGATCTGTGATAGGACTATGGATCATATCAGTTCTTCAGAAAATTGTTCTGCTTTCTAAGAAAAGTTACACACATTTTTTTACATATATATATACACATATGTAAATATATATATATATATATACTCTGTGCTTACAGGAATGAGCACACAACACAAAACAGATCAGGTATAGGAACCCAGACAGTTGCTATTGGATAACCTGAGCCTACTGTGACCCTATATCAACTCTGAAAAAACACTCCATAGCTTAAGTCACCATGAGGACAGTGGCTCATGTGGGGCAAACTGGGAGAATGCATGGAATCAACTACAATGCCTCCTCAGCTGGTCATGTGTCACATTTATCTGGTAACTGGATTACTTTTCATCGGATAGTATATCTTTATTCAGTACTTGCTGCTCAGAAAAACAGACACCAGAAAGATGTGGCAAAAAGGTGATAGAAAGTACCTTTCACTGCTAGCTCATAATGAATAAATCTCTTCAAAAGACAACCTGTTCCTTTTTAATAATCTGACCACATCTGCTCCACATGCAGCTGCTGGGAGGGCAGGTCGTTCCTGAGGTATTATTGAGGTGCCCTAACACAGCTAGGTGAGTACACCCCTACAGCAAGTTAAGAGTATACCTAGAGAAACTGACTACTCTAATTTCAGAGACCCTGATATTTTAGATAATGCAGATAATGATCTCACTCCAAGTCAAAGCAGGTATCAAGTACTGAAAATAAATGTCCTATCTCACAGTAATGAGCTTTGCAAAGTAAAGTGCTAAAGGCAACAGCTTTTAAATTGCTAGTAAGTTTTTGCTAAAATGGTTTTTCTAGTAAGTATGAAAATCCCCTTCTCTAAAAGCATTGAATGTTGATCAGCATTTTTAAGAAGTCTGTTCCTTCATCTTGAATGATGAATGCATAAACAAGTAAATACCAAATCACTTCTAAAAGGCTTTCAAGTTTACTTTTGGGTATAAAGCATCTATCCCCAGCCCCTTTCTTCTTACTCAGTCTGCCAGGAAGCTGTCTGGGAAGCCTTTCGGATTTTTCTGGATCGGATTCCTGATACTTCTGAATATCAGAACTGGGTTACTGCCTGCCAGAGGGAAACCTTCTGCATATTCGACATCGGCAAAAACTTCAGCAATTCCCAAGAGCACCTGGAAATAATCCAACGGGTAAGGATTGATGACATTTGTTTAGCAACAGGGAGAGACTTCCAAGTCCCTCCCCATCTACTTGTTTAAGGGCAAAGCATTGCTCAGGAAGAGGAGGGGGCATGTCTTAGAAGGAAAACATAAAAGTCTAGTAAACGAAAGGGCTAACAGGCTTCTGCTCAATGGTTGGATACACCCACTAGTAAAATGCTGTTTTTCTTAATCTTTTTGCAGCGAGTAAAACATAGAACGTTCCAGGAAAGGTAAGTAGCACAAGTAGAACCTTGCCACTTGATGTTACTGCCTCTTTTAGAAAAAGATATGTGTAGATGTGTGTGGATGTGAACAGATACACAGATAGCACTGTGGTGTATTTGGTGTGTGCTGTGAGAGATGTGTGTACTGTATGTACCATAGTACACAGTAACTGAATCATAAAGAATGGAAGTGGCCAAATGTCTGAGTTACCTGTTCACTTCGAGACACCACAGAATGTTTTCTCAGACTAATGTGAGCACGAAACCCTGACAGAGCCACAGCTTTTCATTAGATTAGTGTTGCTTGGATGTGTGACAAAAAATGCTCTAATTCTCAAAAGGAAAGTGAGAGAGTTTAACAAAGGTTTATCTGAGTGGCTACATTAAGTGACAATATGAAAACTCTGTGCCTTCAATTTAGCTTTCTCCTGTATTTTTATACATCATGACAGTGTTCATTAATGTGATACTTTGTTCTGTAAACCCTTTGAAAAAAAGTATGATCCTGGCAACACTCAGAAGTCTGAGAATGGCAGGATTAAAGTTACAATGCTGAATTCCATCTCTCTGCATATAAATACTATAGCACAGCTAGACAAATCATTTTCCACAATTTCTCTGATTAATGTATTTTATCTTTCCTTCAAGTTTACTTTGATTTTCAGGAAAATAATCTTTTCCTTTCATAAGTTACACTGTCCCAGTACCACAGAGGTGTAATGTACCTTTATTCATTCTGACATGGTTGATTTGAGTGTTTTTCTCAGAAATGTATTTTCAATAATGTAGGACCTAATTAAACTCACCTGGAAGTCCAAAGGGAGGTCTTTTCATTTAGCCTAGTGCAAACAGCAGCAGCAAGACATTAAGTGAAGTGACTGATCTCAGAGTTTTTATATTTTTGTGACCGATATGGCTTTCCCTAGACAAAATTCAGAAGGTGATGTAAATTCCATGAAATTACTCGTATTTTAGCTGGAAATGCAGAGTTAGACTTCATCTTTACTATGAAATTACTCGTATTTTAGCTGGAAATACAGACAACCATGATTATGCAGAGTTAGACTTCATCTTTACTGCTGTGTGTCTTGAGAAACATTTTGTATCTTCTGTAGATGCCATATAGAGAGATCATTCTCCAGTTAAAGACACAACACATAATTAATTAACATTGTGAGAAAATTACAAATAACACTTTGGTTTTCACCACACAAGATATCCAGAGGATGAGGTAAATCAGTTGTTGTTCATGTTATTTATGTTATTAAACACCTAGGTTACTCCTGTATAGCAGTGCAGCTCAGACATCTTTTCTATCTATGCCACAAGCTTTATTCTTCTCAGTTAATGCCACACTACACATTTGCAATGCCCTTAGGTCTTTCACTCATACCAGTTTTCAAAAATACTCTATCTGCATGCACTGTAGAAATTTTGAGGAATTCTGTCCTCATTTATTTCCATGATTGACCTTTTTATTTTATGCTGTGGGTTTTTTCCACACTCTACAACAACCTTCACACCCCAATCTCAGGAAAGAAAAATCTCAAATATCCTCAGAAGATTCTTATCTAAGAATCTAAATTTTTCCAAAAGCTACAAATGAATTTTCTAAATTAGGTTTAGAGCAGAAATTATTCTATATCCTTAACTGCAGGAATATGTAACACCTCTATTATAAAATGTACTTAGATGTACATGCAACTTCTGGGTTTTTGGGCAAGTTAACAGTCACAATTACAAAATGTATTCACCGCCACATCACTGTAAGACTTACAACAGAAAATAATATCAACAATGCAAAACCAAATCTTGTGATACAAGCCAGGCAACCTTACACCATACCCACCATATTCTTACTTGAGTTTTCAGCTGTCTTCCATGGGCACCATGGTAGACATTAACCCATGTGCATCCAAGTGCAATCATAAACATTCCTACATCTCATAATAATCTGGATCCAGGAATCTGTCTTAAAACTATCATTATTTGGTTGCAGGCTGACAATTGAAAAGTAAGTCCACCCATTCCTCTCCTCACACCACACTATATGAAACACCATTAAAACCATGAAATATCCATTGGCTCTAAAATTAGAAGCCCAAATCTCACACTGAACTATCTTGACAGGATGAGATATAGAAAAGGACAACCATTGGTTCAGATTATGTACAAGAAGTCTTGCTTCCATTCAAACACTGGTCAACCATTTGTTGGCTTCAAAGGGAACGAAAAAGCAGACCCTATGCGCTGATTTAATCTCTGTGATCCCATCCCTCTGGTTGCATGAAGAAAATCAGTCATGAAAGCTCATGAGCAGATTCCTGACAGGACTGGTAGTCCTTGGTGGAGGAATATATCATATGAGTATTTTTGTTCACTGTAAAAGCAAATATTATATTGAAGGAGAGGAAAGAATATATAAGCTGTTGAATATAAAATATGTTCTACTGTTCCATTGCCTGTTTAACCAGCTTATAAAATATTTCATTCAAAATAACTTCTCTCATTTAAGTTACACTTAATATAGGGCTCATTTCTAGATGGTTTTTTGCACTGTAGTCATTGCCAGTACAGCATGCAAATAATTAAATCACTCATTTCTATTTGATTGATAGGAAAGATGAAATATCTGCAGAGAAAGCAGGCAAAAAGCTAGAAGAAATTCCTTCCATTTCTACAGGTAAAATCAAATCTGCTTGTTGCATGTCTCTCATAAAATAGAATTGCTAAGGCCAGTGATCTTCAGGTCTTAAAAGGCTGTAATTTAATGAATGTGGTAGGAGCATGACAAGGGCAGTGAAGTACAATTAAAAAGCCTTAGCAAAACTATCTTTAAGAAGCAATTTTTGATCTCTTTACAGCATATCTACTACTCAAATGCATTCCAGATTTTTTGACAGTCTTTATATGTATATGTTTTCCTAGTTTCACTCTTAGATAGCAGAGCTAAATTTTCTTCAGCTATAAAATAGCATTTAGAGTGTCAGCTGCTGTATTTTGTTAACCAATATAAGCAAGTGGATGCAAATAAAGACTGACATTAGTAAGAAAGTCATAGTGATTCCAAGATAATAATTTCATCAGATTATTCAAATTAGACCTACCAACCCTGGTTTGTACTACAGTTCTTTAAAGTAGCATTAGAAATTCATGCAGAGATAAAAATATGTAAATATGAGCATTTTGGTTCAAGGAGGAAACAACTAGCACACATATTATTATGAGGGCCAAATATAACAGAATCTTATTGATAAGGACTTTCAGCACAGTAATTTTGCCTCTAGCTGGAAAACTTTCTCAAAGCCTCTTGTCACTTTAAATTGAGCCCAAAGGCAGGTGGTTGTCATAGAGAGAAAGATCTCAATTGGCAAAATCAAGCTTATTCATTTGGTGATATATGATGTGGCATGACAAGAAATGATAAAATAGTATCAATTCACACCATTTCACTGATGGATAGTCAGTGCCATTTTTTGCCTTTAGTCACACACATGCAATGCTCCTGATGTTTGACCTGGAAGAAAGTCTGTCTATTGTGTAAATCATAGCAGCTTTACCCATGCCCACCTTCCACTGGCACAGGCTTGTGTTCCAACACACCCTGCCTAAGAAAAACTGCTACAAGGAGCTGACACCTGCCCAACAGAGAAAGGTCTTCACCTTTGATGTGCAAACTTCTTGCCTGACTTTGCTTTTAACCCCCCAGGCTCTCCTGGCACACCCCTGTCTCCATATGCACCTAATGGCACTCTGCTCAACGAAATTGTTAATGACACAAAGACTCCTGTGAAGGTGAGGGCTGCCTGTTTTCCTACCCTACTTTTTCACTCACCTCTTCCCTCTGATCTCAGCTAGCAGAAAACAAGGGGAAGCCTTACAAGCACTTCATGCTTATAAACCACAAGTGCTTCCCCTCTGTTTCAATTAGTGGGACTGAAGGGGTTTATTAGCATAATAAGCTTAAAAGGGAATCTTTCTACCTATTAAATACTGAAAAGGGGGGGGATGGAAATCATATAATTTTACGTCTTCACTTTTTTCCTTTCCTTTTTTTTCCAGGACCTGGGAACAAATGCAGTCCCCGAACTGCCTGTGGAGCAAATGGTAGAATTCAGTGTCACTCTCACAGATCAGGAGTACACAGATGAACTTAGTGATCCTGACTCCCCACAGTACAGACAACTAGCTGCCAAATTTCAGCTGCAGGTAAGGAGGCTGAGTGAATGCAAAAATGTTGGCTTTGTACCTTGGATGAGCTTCACACTATGAAACTACATCCACCATGAAATAGAATTATTTCCTGTCCTGCTGTCTCAAGACTTTCAGTTTTCCTTAATGTAGTCAGCTTTTCCTCTCATTTAAGCCATCTGCTCAGCTGCCAAGCTAACAAGCCAACATCTTTGACAGCAGTAGAGCCTCAGGTAATGGATGAACAGAATAACGTTAGTTCAGGTTTAATCAGGAATTCACGGACAGTACTTTGTCAAAATTTAATTTTGACAATCCTGCTGTCTCAAGACTTTCAGTTTTCCTTAATGTAGTCAGCTTTTCCTCTCATTTAAGCCATCTGCTCAGCTGCCAAGCTAACAAGCCAACATCTTTGACAGCAGTAGAGCCTCAGGTAATGGATGAACAGAATAACGTTAGTTCAGGTTTAATCAGGAATTCACGGACAGTACTTTGTCAAAATTTAATTTTGACAATAAACCTAATGAGAATTGTAATATAAATGTTAGAAGTAATTAGCTACTGTTGTCTGAACTGTTCTTCAAAGGATTTACACTCATTTTGTTGCACATTACCACAGATTCTGTAAGAATTGGAACATCTGTGGTATTTTCATATAATTAATAATATTAACTGAAGGTTCAGTTACCAATTTAATAGATAGTAGCTAATGACTTGAAATTCCCAAAAGGTTTTCCTAGTAAAATTAACTTAAACTTCTCGTCAGTTTCATGAGGATTCCTTAGTGTGAGCTGTTTCGCTTTCCTGCATCAGTTCCAGATATGCATAGAAAAATGGTGAAGGATGTCTTGGCAGAGCTGATAAAAAATGGTTTCTCTGGAGATTTCTAGTATTACCCTAAACCAGAAGTGCCTTAAGACTTTGTTTGCTTCACATATAATGCCTCTTCTATTCAAGGCCATGTAATTGTACAATTGTTAACATTAGAATTAAAAATATATTGTTACTCTATTTGTATGAGAAGTTAGAAGTTTTTAATTTATAAATTATTTGTTAAATAATCTAAACCCATCTGCATTTGGTTAATATTTCTAAGTAATTAACAATTTACACGTGACTTGAATCATAAAATTATTCATGGACAAAAACTGCTGAAAATAAGAAAACCATTTGATTCCTGTTGTTTGACTTGCTCTCTTATGAATTAGATTATCACTGATTTGCATAATTACATTACTAAAAAAAAGAAGCTGTATTTTCCAATTCATTTTGCCTATTAACAGGTAATATAATCAGTATATACAATTCAAGTATTGTGCTTAAGATGAGTAATTATGATATGACAAAGAGGACAGTTGAGACTGTTTCCTAAAGCTCTTTCTGAAATATGAAAAGTATTGTCTAGTTAGTCAACCTGTGCTTGCTTTTTAGTCATGGATCTTACAATGAATTAATTTTTTTATGGTTTTCTATAGATGAAAAAAATATTTGAAAAACTTCCAGGATTCAAAGAAATCCGTGTATTAGGATTTAAGTAAGTAAGAAAATGGGGATCTCTTATCTATTGACTGCTAGGGTTCTCCTCTTCCTTCTTGCCCTCCAAGATGAAGAGACCTGTAGAACAGTAGGGTATTACTGTAAACAGAAAAGAATTTTCTGGGAATATCACAGAGACAATATGGCAAGAAATGGAAACACATCCCAAGTGAGACTGTGAGTTTTTGAATTACTGGGTACAAGTAATTTTCATTCTGGGGTGAAAGATACAATACATTCTTTGAATTGTTTTCTAATTGACCCTGTATTAAGGGATTTTTTAAATGACAGGGTAAAGAGAGTTAGCAGTAGGATTATTTAGATGATTATTTTTTTCTGTGTGGACCCTATGCCCTTCATAGATCACAGGGAAGGTGGCTTGGCAAGACAGGATTGCAGGAGGATATGTGTTCACACATATTAAACTTTTCCAGTAATTGTTTCCTGGGTGTTTTAGACAATTAAAAATGTTTTTTTTTCTTTTTGTTTCAGTAAATTTGTGTTCTGTCTTGCCATTTCTTTTAGTTTTAGCTTCCTGGAATGTTTACTACTAATACAAGCTCTTGTGTACTTTTTCAATAGAGAATCTACAGAGGAAGGGGAGGTCAAAAACTGTGTTCTGCTTCTATAGATAAGGGCACATTGTGCAAAGAATCAAGCGGAAAACAAATAACTAATACTAAGAAACAATACAAAATTGAAAAGGAATAAAGAGCTGGAAAAATAGGCAAATTTATGTGGGCTTATGGCACAGCATCAGGAACACTCAGTCCTTCTGGTAATATTTAATAAATGTTGAAGAACATTGAGACTGCAGTGAAATTTTAGGCAAGAAAATCCTTCTTCCTAGCATTTTTTCCCTGCAAAATTGCTTGGGAAAAGGAGTGAGAAGTGCAAAATAGACTGAAAATTACTTGCTTACATTTTTATAATGAAATTAATAAAACAAAAATCTGTCTACTGCAGAACAAGTGGAGAAAAGCTGTAATAGCATCTCATAGTTAAAGCTTGCAATAACTAACCTCTTTCAGTTGTGACTCCAGGAGATCTGGGATCCATTTCTGTTTAATATGTTGGGTTTAGGAGCTGATATGAAAGTACATTCACCAGTGTGGAAGACCAGGATTGATTCCCATCATCTAGTAATTTAATTAGCTCCTGAGAGTTACAGATCAGCAAAGACAGGTGTTGCTCCTGAGCCATGTTACTACATATATTAGCAGCATTTCCCACAAGGCATTATGGAAGGACAACATTATAGATATTCTAAAGAATTCATCAGGGAAAATAACAGAGCATTATATACAGAAGGTCAACATAAGCCTGTCTTCCAGAGGTAATTGATAGTTCAAGTTACCCCCATGACTAGAATCTGAGTAAGCACCACGTGTGGTAACAGTAATCACTGCTACTATTGCCCCAGGTGTTCACTGCCATTATAGAGATAGAGATTAGCAGTGACACTGCTCAAATTGCACCATTTGAGGTGGGAAATAGGAAAGCTGAGGTTTCAAATTATCATGGTAAAGTAAAATTCCTGTTGTGCCACTCACAGTGTGGTGATTCCCATTGTTTGGAAGGGAAAAAGTGAAATAATGGAGAGTAGAGTGTCATTTTCACACAGAGATAAAAATTATCGATGACACATAGAAGATAAGCTAAATTTTCAAAAGATGTTTGGGATGTGTATGACTGAATGATTTACTGGTAAATGAACAAATGATTTTTTCCTTTCTTTTGCAATCCTTTCTCACACCCTTTCTTCTGCGATGAAATGAAGACAGAAGAGGGAGAAAGATGGGTAATTTTTCTGTTATTCATAATCGAGATTAATAATTTTATAGTCTAATTATTAGTCACTATTATTATTAATCCTTTTATTATGTGCATAGATACATTTGTAAATGTCCTTTATCTTGATGTGACAAAGTGAATTGATGATGTTCTGCCTAAGTACAAAATCTCAAAATCTGTGATATAAAACAGCAGGGACAGCTTTTATTTTAATCTGAAAAGTTCATGTAATCAAATTTAGTCAGGATCTGTCTGAAAGAAAGGAAATGTTTGACCTAAAAAAATTCACATTCAGATGACTAAAGATGAAAAGCAAGTGAAAAACAGAGGAACTTTATATTGAAATTTTCAATTTTGATCCGCTGATTCCTAGCTGTATTCCCATATATCCATTATCTTCAATATGTATGTAGAATTTGCTTTATTATCTCCATTATCAAACCAGATAGAACAGCAAAAAGACCAGTTACAACCTTGATAAAATGCAGGGAGCTTTTGATGGGTAATGCAAACAGCTACAGAGTCTATTGTTGCCTCTTAAAACTGCTGATGGGGAAAAATTTGTCTAGCAGTTTCCAGAATTTCTCATTTACTCATACTTTAAAAGAAAGACTTGTCTAATGCTTTTCCTGAGTTCTTGCAATGTCATACAATGTTAATACATAGCACATACTGGATAAATTGAAATTCCTCTTTCTACAGTCATTTGATATTGTCAAAAAGCAATGTAGGGGAGTAGAAATGTTTACGATGCACTCATTATTTTTCATTTAAATTAGGTAAATTATGAAAAGTGATGTATTAATAATGCTGAACATTTAAGACTTCTGTTAAACATGTGCATCTAGGGAGAAGCTATACACCCACTGGACTTGGAAAGCTAAGTCCCATTGTGAAAAGTTATTTGCCTGCCACATTAGCTAACTTTCTTGCTGTGCTTCAAAAAAGAGCAAAATATTGCCTCAGTTGTGATAAGAATTTTGCTTATCTGTAGTTTTATGAACTGTTTAATCCCTTTTCGTAGTCTCCTGCTTAATTAATGTGTGATTATGGCTTCTAGTAACCCCAGAATGCATTTATGGCTGTTCGAATCAGTAGTCAAGGACTTCAAACTATATTACCAGTTCTACAGGTTTCTGAGTAGTCAGATTAAACTAGATTATGTTTGAACATGGTTATAATTTTCTTCAATATTGGAATTTTTATTAAAAATTATACATGGAAGGAAAAAAGGGTTTAGGTATAGCAAAAGTAATTTGAAGGTGACAGTCTCATTAGAAAGAAGTAAATCTGCATTCCTTTTAGAGAAGATAATATGTTTTGGTTGCATATTTGCTTGTTTGTTTGTAAAATCTCTTCTCAGCCAGTCACTGATTTTGCTGCACTGGCTATTTTTGCCTTTTCCCCTTGCAGATCAAGCAGCACCATAGCACGATATGTGGTGAACTTTGAGAGAGATGGCTTCGAACCCAAAGGCACAGCAGATGACATCTCAACTATTGGATCTAATAAGGTTGAAAGTGAAAAAATTCCAATTTCTCCATTGGAAGAGAGGGAGATATCAGCAACTAAACTCACAGTAACAGACCTTCAGCAGCTGGTTGCCACTGCACTCCATGAAGACCAATCCTTGCCAATGGACCTTGGAACACTTCAGTTTACTGATGGTCAGTAGGCAGGAGGGTGCCAGGCACAATTCTGTACCTTGCCTCTCCAAACTGATGCAATTTCAGTAGGGTGTTATTTGCATCTCTAACAGATCGTTTTCATTTGATATATCCCATTCTTAGTGTTGCATAGCATCCAAAGGATGCAGAGGAATAAGTTAAATTTTCTATCAAAATGTGCCTTTATGGTTATAAAGCCTAACTTCCAATCTCGTTAGAGGATCCATTTTTTTGGTTGGTTGGTTGGTCTGTTTTGGATTGGGGTTATTTTTGTTTAGAAAATCTAGATATTTTGCACACTAAGATAATTAAGAGGTGTAAAACAAAAGAAATACTATGGATATTCACTATATCATTTTATTTCCCCAGTATGGATAGTGTCCTTTGTTTGCTAAGACAAAAAGTGTTGGCTTTTCTAGCATAAAATTAGCTTTCTGTTAGCACTATCTTGATTGTAAGCAAGCCATTTAACCTCTCAGTGAAGTCAGAGAGACAGACACCTCAAAGAGCATCTGATCCCAAGCTAAAATCAGTAAAGGTGTGTTTCACTCACTCTCTGAAACACAGAGGGAGTGTAGATGACAAGCTGGCTGTGAAGATCTCCAGCAGAAGGTTGAAGACCTTCACCCTGTTCAGTAATTCAGCTGATAAATATTTCTTTGTCCATCAATGATTTTTGCAAAGCTAACATACCCCTAGTTTTGGGGAGGAGGGTTAAAAACAGGTAAAACAATTTAAAATATTTTTTTCATCTGTATATTTACCTAAACAACCTTCAAACACCTACCAAATTTTAGCTAGAGTGTTTCATTTACAAACAGCAGCATTTTCTTGCCAAAAAAAAAAAGTTCAGATGAATACTCTCTGTAATAATAAAATGCCATGTTTTAATGTTGATTAAAAGTCCCAAGGAAAAAAAATGGATATAGAACACTTCATTAATAATTATTTTTATCAACTTTTCCATAATAGTTATTTTGAATAACCAGTTTTAGAAAAACAACTTGCATGCAAGTACTTTTAAAGAGCTCCTCTTAGGGGGTGAAGGGAGCAACAGGGCAGTAAAGCCAAAACACTGACATTAACAATGGTGTGGACTCTGTGCAAAACTGAAATGAATTTAGGCTTAATGAACAACACAATATAATGAGTCATCATAGCCCATACAGATTTAACTGAGCAGTTCTTACTTCAGCTGGTTTTAAGCATTCCTCCATGGTTCAGCTCTCTGCAGACCTATCCCATTTAAGCTAAATAAAGCGTACAAAGAATACTGCACATAAAATTTGGTTTTCCTCATAATTGCCCATTTGAATGGAAATTGATGCCTCTTTCTTCTTAACATGGATTTTTGAAAGTAATATTTTGATGGAGAACAGTTTAGTGCTGTTTTTTACTGAGTTTGTGTTTTGATCAGTTTTCAGTGTGACAGTACTGAAATGTTCTTTCCCCTCTCACTCTCTAATGGTTTTGATTTTTTTCTTTTTTTTTCAGAATCTATTATACCACCTAGTGATTTTGATAATGATATCCAAGGCATGGTCACTATTCCTCTGCCAGGCCCCGATTTGGTAGGTTAATACTGGTTGTCATGTTTGTTTATTTCTCCATGGGAAATGAAATTAAACAGTACATAAACATGCAAGAAAAGTTTCTTATGCTAAAATAAGAGATATGCCTTTTGTACAGGTTGTAAGGATGATTGTGTTGCTATGCTGCAGCAGGGATAATGTTTAGAGCATTTACAGGTGAATAATTCTGCTTGATTACTTTTTCTAGTTTAAATTACAAAGTAAACAATGTCTCACCAGTTCAGTAGTACATCTTAATGACAGAAGGAGACCAATTGACAGGGATAGTGAAGTTCATATTTCTTTGACCATTTTTAAAATTACTGGTAATGTGGTTAGGATCACATGCATGTGCCAAACATTTTATACATCCCATGACTTCATTGCAGCCTTCTGGTATCTGAAGGTGGCCTACAAGGAAGGTGGAGAGGGACTCCTCATCAGGAACTCTAGTGATGGCACAAGGAGTAATGGGTTTGAACTGAAATATGGGAAATTTAGGTTAGGTATATGGAAGAAATTCTTTACCCTGAGGGTGGGGAGGGATTGGAACAGGTTGTCCAGAGGACCTGTGAATGCCCCATACCTGGCAGTGTTCAAGCCCATATTGGATGTGGCATTGAGCAACATCCTTGAACAGGAAGGTTTCCCTGCCCAGGGCATGGGGGCTGGAACTAGATAGTCTTTAAGGTCCCATCAAACCCAAACAATAGTATGATTCTTTGTTGGCTTAGCTATTTGCAAGCTTGGATGGCTAAAGATTATTGGCCTTTTTAGCAATCAAACTAAGACATAATAATGAAATCTACTTTTAAAAAACTTTTTCAGGAGGAATCCATGAGTGTGGAACTCCCATTGGGTTACCCCAGCCCAGCAACAGTGGACCAAACAGGAGAGATCTCGTTTGATGAATTTACAACTGAAAGCCCTGCTCTAAGTGAAGAGATCAGCATCCCTGAAGAATTCAATAATTTTATTACATCTGAACCTGAGTTCCCAACCAAACCCTCCAGAGAACCATATCAGGACAGATCTCTTCCATACACACAAGTTACTTCTATTGACCACCAAATTTTCACAGTGCCTTTCAGTGCTCTGGGTAGCACTAGCAGTCCTCCAAAACCAGAGGATTCCTATTTGCATCCTCCAGCAGATGATTCTGTTACCAGTGACTTAATTACCGATGGCTATGAGTCTCCAGTGGAACAGGCTACCACACTGGCAATTTATATCCCAGAGAGTTTTACCCCACCTAGTGTCCTGCAAGCTGGAGATGAGGATAGTGAAGCTGAGAAGAAGAAAGAACTGATTGACATAACAGAACCACCTTTCAAGGAAGCTGACCAAGACAGTATCTCTGGACAAGGTAAGACAAAAGATTTTTCTGTAAGAGGGAGTAGGAGAGATGTGGTTGTTAAGACACACATGGTCACCTGTAAGTACAGTAAGCATTCCTTTCTGTTGTGACAGGAAATTTTTTTGACTGCCAAAAGTGAAAAATTTACATTTCTGATGCCCACTGTGAGAAAATTCTAATGTACCTTACTTCGAGGTTCTCAAAGCTGAAAAAAACCCCATAACTTAACCCAACAACAAATGCGTAAGGATTAAGGCACACTTTGTGCAAAGTATTATGCTAAAAGTTCAAAAAAGCCAAGCAAAAAACACATCAGAATAAAAAGAAATCCCAGGCTAGCATAAAATAAATTGGTAGCTAAAACAAGGAAAGTAAATTACTTTGGGCTCTACAGGGAGTTGCGGATGATAGCAGCAAGAGTATCATGAAATAATTTATTCCTAGGAAAGGGTACCATGGCTAAGGAAAATTTACATATCTACATGTCTGATGAATCTGAAAAACTTTTAAAAATTTCTGGGGTTTGAGTTTGTTTATTCAGTTTTATCCACACAATAGCTTTTTCTATAGGCATACAGCTATATGAGATAAAATACCTGACAAATCAAAAAAGTACATATATACTTATGTGGAGAAAATTCTCTATAATGTAGCTTTTAAAATTAAAAACACATAATAGACGTCTGCAACAGCTGACCCTGCAGATGAAAAAAGGTTGAGACAAAGATAGTAGGGTCAGCTTCAGGGCACGTGCAAATTAGCCTGTCCCCTAGAATAGCAAAGTAGTAAGCCTACTGCTTTCATCATCTCCTCCAGTGGCTCAGAAAGCCATTCTAGCCACTGTGGAGACTTATGGTGTGCAGCCAACTGAACTGTGTGGGGCAGCAGCTTCCACTGGCAAAGAAGCAAGAGCCATGATTCCTGCAGTTGCTCTCCATCTGTCCCAGTTCTTGTCTGCTCCCTCTCCTCTCCTGCTCTCTGACCTGGCTTTGCCATCTCAGTGTTAGGTCAGGAAATTTTAGTTTTACTTACACTTTTAAGCCTGTGCTAGTTGTCTAAGATGCAAGAGGTCAGGATAGACACAGGGGAGGAATTAGTTCTTGGATGAATATTCATATGTGCTTTGTCTCAGATTTTTGACTGACCTTCTCAACTGAAAAGCAGAGGGCAGGTAGGAACTTCATGGGAGTCAGCAGAATTCTCTAATGTCCCAATAGTCCCTATGCAATACTAAAAAAGTCTGCAGAGAAAAACAAACAAAAGACAAATTCAGGTCAAAATTCCCACAATACGTGTTAGATTGCACAGTGATACTCAGTGTTTCTGGATCCTCAAGAATGTCACACTCAAAGCTTGTAAGTTCCCTGTTCCCATAGAAGGTCCTACTCTCTGTCTGTTCAACCAGTTCTGTCTTTGCCAAGTCTGTGGCTTTCCATGTCCCTCCCTGTGCTCCAGAAGTCTCTTGAAGTGAGCATAATGCACCCTCCTCCCCTTTCAAGATATTCTTTCTGATCCAGCATGCCTAGAAACAGCAAGAAGGGACCTTCATCAGTCCCTGCTGCCCCACCACATCCTGCAAGGCAAACAGGGAATATTTGGCATAGCTAACTGGAAACATCCCACTGCATGGTGCTAACACCCCTTACAATGGGCCCACATGGGAGAAGTGTGAGGGGGAGGAGTGCCCATATATATTACTGTCTATAGTGTTGTTTGGAACCAAAAAATAACAAGATCAGCATTTTAAAGAATAAAGGATGCAAAAGTTGCCACTTGGGAACATGCAATAATCAACTCTGTATTGGGAAAAGCATAACATATTCCATGGTCCTGCTGTTACATGGTAGTTTATGTGCTTAATAAGAACTTTCCATTCTATAGTCCTGCCTTTTTGCAGAGTTCTGAAGTGAGAGAAAAGAAAATACGTTATGATTAGCAGAGTGACTTAAAGATTAGAAAATCACTTCTTACAAGAATCAGTTGTCAAATGTTCCTAAAAACAAAGTTTATGACGAAGAGCATTAAATGCAGCTATTTTCAAGTGCATGCTGAGAAGTCTTGTAGTGCTACTGACAAAAACAGAGCATACCCTCAAATAACATTCATTATAACTGTGGAAAAGTGTTACATTTGCAGGGGAAAGTGTCATGCACTTTTCATTCTATTCACTCATTGCATTAGGACCTGATGTTATAAAAGCCACATAGAGCCATATATCTATTTCCCAGTTTGCTAAATAGCTGAAAAACCTTGTTGCCTATCAGCTCCAAATGACTGAAGAGAAGAAGCAGAGGGTATTTGACTTGCCTGTACTGACCATTGAAACTCTACTTTAAGAAATTAGTTGTTGCTTATTTGAGTTAGAACCTGTCAATCTGCAAAATAGAACAAACTGTCTAGAGCTGTAAATAAAGCTCCCCCCAAAAAAATCTTGTTCCTCCTTGTTTAATACATGTCTAAAAAAAAGCACTAGAGTATAAAAAGTCCATCATTATTTCTGCAGCTGAGTAGCAGGAGAAAAATAATTGTTCCTTATCTAAAAAGAAGGGATGCTGTGTTAGCGATGACTCAAAGCTGTACTTATTATATTTTCTTAAAAGCTTAAAGGACACAAACTTACTGAATGCTTAATAGCAGGAGAGCTGTTGAAAATCTATTTATTGAGTTTTTAAAATGTATCCTCTTTAAAACTTTTTCTCTTTTTAAAGCTTTTCTTCAATTCTGGCAGTCCTGTGTACAGCATTTCCTGTATGCTTTTTTTTCCCTATTTATTGCATATTTCGTAGGAACTGATGGAATTCGATTTGGAAATTCAGGTCTTATTAAAGTCAGCAGTGTTGGTGATAGTAATTTTAATCTGGCAAGCAGAATTTACCAGGTATAGATTTTTCACACTTTGTTCCTTGCTACATTTCGTTGCTGCATTTCTTAGTCATAAAAAAAAAATCTTTTAATTGTTACTGGTGTGAAATGGCAGGGACTGCTCAGACAGTGCTTTATAAGGTTGGACAGAAGATTAGGGTCTAAACAGCTCCCTGCAATTCTACTACTTTAATTTCCAGACATTTCCCCACCCTTCAGTCCAGAAGATAGAACAAAGTTTCTTCATCACATATTTAGAACTTTAAATTCACTGTTCTTTACCATGAAAAGACCTGGCCACCAAAAAGGCATAGTCTGAGGTTCTTTTAAGTATTGGCTCTGTTTCACAGATGGACTTTATTGCATTGGTTATCACCTGTGTGCAGCTACAAGCTGAACATTGCTACAAACTCCTGGGTATGGAACATCTACAACCTACACCAGCTACTTAAATTGTGCCTAGCTGAGAACACTGAGCAGAGCAATAGAAAACATAATTCTTTCACAGCTCCCAAAAAAAAATAATCAGACTCAGCCTCACACACACAAATCTACATAAAGTTCTGCATACAAAATTTACAGAATGGAGAATGAAAAACACGTGAGGGTTACAAGAGGTATCTTTTTAAGCCATGCTGGATGGGATTTGTCAGGCTTGGGCAGTCAGTGGGAGGAATGAGCCAGGAGCAGGTGTGAGGCTGCTTCAGATAGTGCTGTGCTCATTCAGCACTGTGGTGGTGTCTGTGAGCAGCAGAGAGCAGGTCAGTGAGGATTAGACAGCCAAGCTGGTCAAGTGGTGGTGGCAGTTACTCCACTTCTAGAAGTAGCCCAGAGCTACTAGGAAGATGCTAAGCTGTCTTTGAAGCAAGCCTGGTGTTCTGAGATTTCACAATAGAACTAAGAGAGTGGCACAGATTTCCAGACCTCTTAATGAAAACTTGTGAAATGCCTGCATCAGATCTCATGGTTAAAACCTTTCACTTTTCAAAAAGGTTTGTCTTTGCTGTAGCACCTTGAAAATCTTGGGTATTTTTATTTTCCATTTACAACCACTGCAAAAATAAGTTTGCTTTTTTTTCCTACTGTCTGAAATGATCACTGTTCTCTAGCATTCCTCTTTCTTCCCAATATTTTTCTCCCTTTGGAGTTAAAACTAATTAATATATCTTCTGTATGGTTACATTTCTTCCTCTCTTTGCAATACTCCTGTGACTCTAAAACTGTATGAAAATTCAGAAAGGAAGCCACTTGTGTAAAGTGTTAGGCAGATTGTTGTTTCAAAAACCAAGAAAATTTTAGCAGTAAAACAAATGCAAACAAATATATAAACAGATAAAATAGTCCATGACATCTGCCACAATAATAATGATATATTTTGCTTTTTTAAATATAAGAAGAAATTTAATTTATTTGTTTTAATTGCAGCTAGTAACAAATTGTAAATGGTTATCCCAAAATCCTGACCATCATGGAGGCAATATTTCTGGAGAAGCTATTCCAAAAGCATAGGACATAATAAAGGTAGCAGTACAATCCTCCAGATAGCCAGTTGTACTGTATCTCAGTCTCACCAGCCTGGGTCATCCTCAAACTCTTAAGAAAACCTCTGAGAGATGAAGACCCTGAGGGGTGTATCACAGGGTTTTTTTCTGTGAGAAAAAAAACATTGAGGAGGAGTAGGTGGTGGTCACATCTCTGTATGTGTAACTGATAAAAATGTCATTAATATCCATAACTGCTCTCATGTTTGCATGGATGTGTTGTGAGTGGTCCACTTCAATATTTTCCTCCTACCCAACAATTAATTCAATAAATCACTACTATTTTCAAGTAACCTCTAGAAAAACTCAGTTTTCTGCATGCTTTGGGATTCTTTCTGCCTCTCAGCTGCCTAAGCACTGTCTTTGCTTAGCATAACTTTCTGTTTGGCGTAACCAGCATTGTCAGAGAAAAGAAAACCCCTTTGCTTCTTGCAAGAATCTCTCCAGATGTTCCCAGGATTGGAATTCACTCATTCTTTCTGCAATGAATGCTCACCATTTTTTTCACATCTATGGTTATACAGGGTAAGAACTCTTCAATTTCCTTGCACGTTTTATGTTTTCCTCCTGTTTTCTTTGACCATAAACTGACAGGATTTTCTCAACATTTTCCCCCATCAGCTTCTCTCTGTGCCTTTTCACTCATCACTTGCTGCTTCAGATGAGCAAAGAACAGTTTCTGTGTAGGTGCTGCCTTCTGATGTTTGGAGAAGTGAACAGGTAAGCCTAGCTATGTCATTTTCTCGAGCACTATATATAATATTGATTGGTCTGAAAGTTGGCTGTGAATTGATGATGAGACTGAATGTGAGTTTCAGCAGGCCCATATTAGGATATGTCAGATTAAAGGAAAAGTTCAGAGTATGTTCACTGTTTTGATTAGTTAGAATTGCATATTCGGGGTACTACAGGTGTCCTGAAGAGTCCCAAATGTATTAGAGTAAGTGATTAGCATATGGCCAAAATGTAATGAGCTTGCTGCCTAGCTATGTCCATGCTGGGAACAGCAGGAGCAATCTGAATAGAACAGAATCTACATCATGTCTTCAAAACATACTTAAAAATGCTGAAATGAAATTACTTATCCAAGTGAAACGGTATGGGAGAAAGAGAAAACTATTTTCCCAGTTTAACAGATGACTTGTTTAAATTATTAAGCTATCCAACTGCTTAAGTTCAGTTTTACTTTTAAGGTTATGCTTTGCTTCCTCCAAACATGATTTCTTATTCATGACCTCCAAAATACTCAAAATAAATGCACCTTAACCAAAAGAAGTAATAATTTGCTTTATATGTAATTGGTAATTCCAATGACTCATTGAAATTACTGTGTGAAGTACTGAAAAAAATTTATATTTCTGTTAAGAAAATTTGCTTATCCAGATGCAAATCTTCTGTGCCACTTGTATCATGAAAAGTGTAACACTTCATTCTGCACCTCTATAGATAGCAGGAAGAGGGTCTAGTAATGATGGTAGGGTTGGACTCGATCTTTGAGGTCTCTTCCAACCTGGTTGATTCTATGATTCTATGAAGATATACCACAGTGCTCTGCCACTTGTTCATTCATACTTTTTAGTCTGAAGTCTCTTTTTCTAGAGACAGGTGCACATTGCTATGCCATTGTTAACATGTGCACCCCTAGACCAGATGCTCATATTCTCCACACACACTTGGGGTGTGTCTCTCACACAGCCATCACTGTATTTTGCTAGTCAACTCCATTGCTCCTGGAGCTACTTCTCAGATACCTCATGTGTGCACTTTAGACTTTCACAGCTAACCATCCTTCAGTACCTCTGTTTCCTAAATGCTATCACTTTTCCTATAATTAGCATCCTCCTGATGATTTCCCCCTTCCAGTTCAATGCTATTTCACTCCAGACTAATCATATCACTCCCTCCAAACTCAAGTCTATAGAGACTCAGAGGAGAGGAAGGAAGGAGCACTTGCCTTATGCTAACATTGAAAACCTGACGAGCCTACAACCCTCTATAATTCTTTTTCAAATTTGTTAGTGTGCATGAAGGAGCTCTCCCACCAGGAAGGGTATATAGGTGTTTCTGCATGTGGTCTAATTTCACTTTGTTCCAGAAAATTAATTTTCTTTAGAACTAAAGGGCTAAGAACTTATTCGAGGCAGTTTTTAGTCTTTAAACACAATTGTAGTCATTCTTGTCTAATAAAAAAAGGAGTATAAAGAGGCAGAAATAAGTTCAGAATTTGAACATCCTTTTATAGAATCAACCAGGTTGGAAGAGACCTCAAAGATATCAAAGTCAGTATCACAAATAACTTTAATGTATTAATGTTCTGAATAAAATCATTGTAAAACCTCTGACAAATGTAGTAATAAAATTTGAAAAATATTTTAAAACAAATAGTACAGACTTTTGGGTTGGAAGTTGTGAGACTGACCCTTTACCAGGTCATAAATGAATGAAACTAGTGAAGTTATATATGATTTAGTCCAGTTGGAACAAATATCAGGTAAAGTGGCACTGCTGAGACTAACATGCCTTAAATATTGCCGTTTCCTCACTCCTTAAAAATCCTTGGTCTTGCTAGAAATGCTGGCTTTGAGAAATAATATGTTATGATCAAATGGTACTAAAACCTTGATTTCCTAAAATTATTACAGTCCTCTCTTTGGACAATTCAGTATCTTTCCAGCTTAAGGAAGTCCATTTGACCTCACCCTGGAATTTTTAATAGTCAATTCCTTGTTAGAGAAAACTCATGCCACCTGCATTGGACTATTATAGGTAACTAGGGTGCTCTGAATTGTCTATGTTCCATTATCTGCACCATGTCTGAATGGAATTTTCTATCTCTGTCCACAGAGTGGGTTTGACCTTCCAACTTTGATTTTCTCAGCTATCCTGAGATGCCTCACACAGATGGCACTTATGCTAGTGTCACTTCAAGCTGCACATTAGTCAGTTTCAAAGATGCCTTAATATTTAAAACTAACAAAAATATGTAAAAATCTTAAATGGAGGTAAATTTGCCATGATGTTTATACTAAATTTAATGGGATTTGTGTTTATGAGAATCTAGAATCTAAACTGTCAAGAGTGACATATACTTGCACATGGCAATTTTAAAAAGAAAAAAAAAAAGAAAAAAAAAAGAAGTCAGTTCTGACCTGGTTGAAGACAACATACATTTTTTTTCCCAATAAGTTTCTAACATTGCTTTCTCCATGCAACTCTATAGAAAGTTCTGCAGAGGAAAGGACTAAACAAAATTTCAAGCAATAATATCCAGATGTACATTAGAAGGAGGCAGAAGTTTCACTTTAATTCTGTAGAATGGTAAAATCATTATATTCATCACTAAGAACATGATTAAACCAAGTCTGGATGCAAACAAATTAATTTCTTGTTCATTTTACTGCATTTACATGTTTAGGTTTCTCTTTCATTCTTCCACAGTTAGTAGACTTTTTGAACCTAAATTATTGTAGAATACTGTTCTTCTAGAATAGTGGTGCCAATAACAGTTTTACAGTCAAAATTTTGTATAGGGTCAAACATTCCTTCAATGACCATCTTTATTGCCATGCAGTTTGGAACAATTGGCTTTCAGGCAGAGTGGGAGGAGGGTATTGCTGGCATAGCAAAACCTGCTAGGGGCAGAAAACAAGTATTATTCATGAATGGCATCTTCATACCTGAGGATTTCAGTTCCTAAGCTCTATCTTTCAATAAAAGTTGCCATTGTTTGCATTTCTTTTTCTAGAGATCAGAAGGAATGAAGTTGGAGAAATAGTGCAGCAGTAATACATTTCAGTCCTTCTCCTAAGTATTGCTGGCATAGCAAAACCTGCTAGGGGCAGAAAACAAGTATTATTCATGAATGGCATCTTCATACCTGAGGATTTCAGTTCCTAAGCTCTATCTTTCAATAAAAGTTGCCATTGTTTGCATTTCTTTTTCTAGAGATCAGAAGGAATGAAGTTGGAGAAATAGTGCAGCAGTAATACATTTCAGTCCTTCTCCTAAGTGTATATATCCCAATGAAGTTGGAGAAATAGTGCAGCAGTAATACATTTCAGTCCTTCCCCTAAGTGATATATATATCCCAGAGCAGTGGCTGAAGCCCTGGTTGAACTTAGACCATTAAAACAAGTCCAAAGTTCCATTCTCATCCCTATTCTGTATCTATCTATTCCTATACCTTATTCCCCATTTCAGAATCAGGCACCAGCTGACATTATAAAGTGAAACAATTCGGATCAAAATTATGCTGAATAATTCTTGAAGAACTTCACAATATGCTCATATGATGCTGCAAAGCTCCAACAGCATGCCAGAAAGCATCAGGACAGACAACTTTGCTAATAATACTTGGCAGGGCAGAAGGGAATACACTCAGCACCAGCTGCAGTTACAAAACCCAATAATTTCTTCTTCCTGCAGTCCAGTTTTCTCCCCTTTTATAGCCAAGTCTTTTTAAAACTATTGTAGGAAGGTTAGTGTTAGTCATACTTTAATATTTCTTTCATGTGGATGGAGGAAAGTATTTTATGGACAGCTAATTAGTTATTTCCTGGTTTTAGTTTCCTAATATCTCTGAAAGTTCTATGAGCAGCCACTGTTTGTTACAATATCAAAGCTTCATCTTCATATTATCATTGCTCCTCAACAACAATTAAAAAGTTAAATGAGAATTGTACCTTAATCCAAGCACTTTATGTGAGAACAATTATTTATTTAAATTTCTGAGGGTTTTTTAAACTAGCATATGTCATAATACTTCTGCACCCCAGTGTTATATGAAGGTCTCTAGAGGAATTTCAAAGCCAGCATAGTTAACAGCTGTATGGATCCATTTTACTGTACTCTGTAGTTATTGCTAGTTTTAGTATTTAAACTCCCTGCTCCCTGACAACTATGGCCATTATGAGCTGCCCAGGTTCAGAATCCAAACATGATGGATGGAATTAACAAGCCAAATCAGTGCTAAGGCATCTGGTCCAAAGTAATTATCAATATCAGTAAAACTGAAGTGTATTATTACAATGCAACATAGAGTAAAGTCAGCAGGATCTTCTCAGTTAAATATCTCCTTCCATCTCTCTCTCACAGTCACTTGTTCCATTTAGAAACAGTAACAAAAATCAGACTACCCACACCCAAGGCACAACAATTTAGAAGAGTAAAATACTCTTCACTCCATGACTTTCATTCTATTAATTGTTTTCACATAGAAGTAACTATATCATATTTAAAAATTAGTGTATTCAGTGTTTTCATTTTTCTTGGCAAGTCTTAAAGAGCTCATCTGATGATGAGATTTTTAAGAGAGTCACCAATTGTAACTAATTTCATGTTTGTCTTTTCTGTTTTAGGTCCTTGGTCAACACATTACTTGAATTTATATCATGTGACTTCTATTTTGTTGTTACCATTTTGCAAACTATTAAACTTCAATACCACACAACTGTCTGATGGTCCCATCATCTACAAAAATGTGCTGTTTTCTTCCTATCACACAATTGAGAGGGGAAAAAAAAACTGGGCAGGGATTTGGAGAGTACTTTCAGTTCTGAAGGATGAGTATTGTAACCTGTCAGATCTCGTTTCCAAACATTCTAAAGCAAAATAATTCAAAATTAGTGTTCCAGGTTCTCCCTTTGGGGTGCTCCAAACTCATTACAGTGGTATGCAGGACTGTTTGCAATATTTAGATGGATGCTTCTTTATGTTTCCAGGTGTTTGTGAAGATTTAGGCTGTTTTCATATAGATGTCATTACTTTAAACTCATGAAAAATTTAATTATGGAACTGTCAACAATGCAAATAAGAGCTGCTAATCCTCCTGAAGCTATGGTTTTAAGCAAGATGGTTTTTATTCAGCTTTGTTTCTATTCCTTTGTAGAACTGTATTCCTATTTGCAAATTCACTGCTTCTTGGTTTTGCTTCTCTATTTGATTCATTGATCTAAATACCAATCAAGTCCAGACTTATAAGTTTAGCATAGTACCTTTCTTGTTTAAGATATATTTTAATCTGATTTTACTAGGGTAGCAAATAGTGGAGAACTTTGAAATATCTTACAATAAATGACAGCCATAGTATCTACAGGCATTTTAAACATGTTTTCATTGTAAATGTACTTAGTAATCCCTAAGAAAATTTTAATCTTGGCTGAATAATTATTTTTTTTGGCAAGGACTTTACTCAGAAAACTGACTTGTAGAGTGCATGATGAGGTAAAGTTCTATAAATGGCAAAAGTGACTAGTCATGTTATGGAAATAACCTACCACTGACCCACTGTCCGTAATCTGATTATGCAGCTCACCTGTCTGTATAGTATTCTTATAAAACACAGGAATGCTGTCTCAACATCCAACTTCATAATCTCTTAATTACAAGTGTGAATAGTGTTAACTGTCTAAAGCAATTAGTATGGTAATGCTGACTTCTCTTCTGCTGTAGACACCAGAGTACTGAGGCAAATGGATGTTTCTGCATCTTTTTGGAGCCTCAACTTGGAGAGGCAGAACAGACACCATAGTGAGCTGCAGCAGCTGTTGAAGTCAGTGGAGGAATTGCAGTAGGATGATGGTTCAGACCCAGGTTTAACAGATTATAATTGACTGCTCTCCATCATTGACTGTCTCTTACCCTGCAGACACTTCCATTGCACAGTTTCACTGCAAAATGAAGTCAAACACAGCTACTCAGAGTTTTACAGATACTTTAAACATCAGCTACTCTTTTATTGTCAAAACTGCTTTTGAGTTTCTGAAATGCTTAATCCTCTAAAACTGCTGAAACAGGAGAATGCCAAAGACAGTCATTAAGGTTTAACAGTCAGGTCTCTCAGGACATGAATTTGACACAGGTCTATAAAGTAACCTTGCCCAATGAATTGTATATCTATTGGATTTGCACCTGTTGTACTTAAATGATTAGCTTGGATGTCAGATAGAACTGGATTGTTCTGAGAATAACGAGAGAATATTACCATTACTAAGTAGTATTTTATTAGGATAGAAAATACTCCTCTTGTGACACCATGTGATAATAACATGTATTTGCATCTTTGGCAATGAAGCACAGCTGCAAGGTATGAAATTTTTCAGCTCTCAAGGCTTCTCCTATAAGTTACACAGAGCACTACATGGCAGTGGAGCTAGAGCTGCAGCTCAGGCTGCTCTTTGAAAAGTTAGGCTACTCAAAAATTTTCAGCATGGTTGCTAAGGAAAAAAGGTTAAGAGATACAAGAATTTTTAGGGCTGGAGACAGGGAAGAGGTGGGGTTCACTCTCAGTGAACTGAGATTCACCAGAGTCAGTGGAGAAGGAGTTCTGTTGGTGTCACTTGCTTCTGGAGAGTTCAGACAGACAGACAGAGTGGCAGCCTTAGATCATTCTGGCTCTTCTGGCTTGGCTTTATACTTAAAAAGACGAATGTAATCAGTGATTATGTGCTGCGAGACACTTGTTGTGACACATTAGGTTAATGATCCTCTTCACTTAATTCTCTTAATCCTCATCTTACTTGTGCCCTAGTTAAAAATTAAAGGCCTCAAACACTAAATCAGCACTTTGTCTGTACAGAACAGTCCTGCATCCAGGGATTTTGTGGCATTTCAGGCACCAACAAAATATGTAAATTCGGCTGCAGCTAATTGCTGTACAAGTCCATCTGGTATTGATATCAGCAGAGCTGCTCATAAGGTCTTTCTTACTCCACATTATGGACCAATCTCTCAACTGCACATTTTTTCCTTTGTTAGTCATTTTCTTCACCCAGTAAGCATACAAATATATACACATACATTGTAATACTTAAACTTTCATATGCAGAATGCCCATCAGTGGACTTAGGAAATTTGTCTTCTGCCAACAGGAAATGTCAGTGCTTATTAAGCTAATGAAAGAAATGAAATGCCAGGACCTCTTAAGGTAAAACCTTCTGGGCCTGTTTATTAATGCAAACCCACTAGAAAAACGTCTCCTGACAATTTGACCTTCTCCAAACAATAACTCCTCATTTATGGTCAATTAGATGGGTTTTCCTCATTTTAAAAAAATATGAGGACCAACTAATTAGATACCTAAAATAAAGTTGTTGAAATGGCAGTCGATTTTTTTTCTGATAAGTCAAACCTATGTATTTTACTCCCTCAGCAGGGAATAAATGCCTGTATGCAGCACTCCTTTTACAAAGATTTAATATAGCGTGTTCCCAGGAAATTGCCTCTTAATTTAGTGTTTGCACATCTTTGCCAAAAGCAGTTTAATTTTAGATATAAAACTTTCAGTACAATACCGTCCTGCCTTGTCCATGTAATACAAAAAAACATCTGGAGGGTTCAGCAAACGTCTTTGTGGGAGGATAAGCAGCAGCTGAGAGTTACAGTTTTTATTGCTGACATTGTTTTTTGATTCCATGACATTGTTTTACCTTCAATGTGGTTACTGTGGTGGTATATTTGAATTCAGCATCTTCTTTTGTTGGTTCTCTATACCAGAATGATAGTGTTGTAGACCAAACTTTATGCTGAAATGAACATACCAAGATTAAGTGTCTAAATCTTCAGAGTTTGCACTTATAGACATTTGATAAAATAATTGTCTTCTGCTGTAAAAATCTCATCTACAAAACAAACAGGTGAAGTTTTACCAACAAT
Source organism: Acanthisitta chloris (assembly GCF_000695815.1). Taxonomy (NCBI): domain Eukaryota; kingdom Metazoa; phylum Chordata; class Aves; order Passeriformes; family Acanthisittidae; genus Acanthisitta; species Acanthisitta chloris. The sequence goes on along the minus strand of NW_008652317.1, from coordinate 125,841 downwards.
TGCTTTATGATGAACAATGTAAGTGTATTTTGTGTTCCATTGCAAAATTATATATAATTTATGTGCATATAGAATCATATAATAGTTTGGATTGGAATGGACCTTTAAAGGCCATCTAGTCCAGCCCCTTCAAGGGGGCTTCAGCCCCTTCAAGTGTTCCAGGCCAGGTTGGATGGGACCCTGAGCAAGCTGGTCTAGTGGAAGGTGTCCCTGCCCATGGCAGAGGGGTTGGAACTAGACCATTTTTAAGGTGCCTTCAAACCCAAGCCATTCTATGATTCTATGAAATGTCTATGTCTTCTTTGTTTCATCCATAGTTTTTAACTTCTTATGATTGAATTTTGTCTAAGTCTCATGTAGACATGGGAAAATCTTGGTAAAACCAGTTGCAAATCATTTTATTTCTGATTTCGGCATGTTATTTCTGTAGGCAAGTCTTGCAGCAGTAGCATGACACCCATTAGACAAAGTGCATCCAACTGAATGGGTCAGTTATCCCTGGGTTTGGGACTGGTGCTGTGCTACAGTAAGTGCTCAGCAGCCTCTTAGGTGACCCCATTTACTCTCACATTGCAAGGGACTAGCACAACCTCTGTGTTCAGTCACTGTCTTTTCCTCAGCTGGAGACACAGTGACTCATAAGAATTGGAAGCTTATGGAAACAGGTTATACATGCACAGAGATCATCTTGGCATGCCCTCAAGGCCTCATAAGTTACTTTGCTTGTAATAAGAGGATGCTAGAAGACCTTTGTAGTCTATGTATAGACCATAGATAGATAGATACACATGTATACACAGCTATACACCAAATATACTATATATATGGCTATTCTGCTTCAAACTTCCTGCAATTTCAAAGCCATTTCAGTACTTCTTTCTCCTGTAATTATCACTCTAAAATATAATCTGCCTAACAAATGCTGTCACAATCATATGCCCAAGTATGTAATTTCATGCTTGGAGAAGGTTGGTCAGCAGAGCTGGAAGCTCATCCCATCAGTAGATCATCCTGCATTAATGCCTCAAGCACTAATGCTAAGAAAGCTGTTCTGAGGTCTCGTAACAGATAAGTGACTCTCACTCCTTATCAGCGTAACAAGTAATAGCAAGAGCTTTGTAAACAGAGAACATCACTAGGCTTTGCTATTCTAATCTGTTCGTATCCTTGATCACACAAGAAACACGAGGACATGACAAGAGAAAAATATCTCAAGGTTTTCATGAAATATTAGTGCATTCATTTAGATGCAAGGTAACAGAAAGAGATACAAAGAATATCCATGGGCAACTCCTGTGCCTTGGCCAAGATAGTTGTCACCTCCTTCAGATGGATATTCCCAATGCAAAAGTTTAGATTTGGATTTCAGCTACAGTATCACACATCCTAGATCTGTGCCAAGCCCCACTGGGGACCTCATAAAAGTTCTGCTTCAGGTGCAGCAGATGATTTCTTAAGGTTTGAATTTGTTCTCATAGTGCTGTTGTCTTTTGGGTAAATCAACACAGTTTGCATCTGAAGGGACTTCACTGCTTTTTGCAATCACATTTTATGATTAATGGCAAATAGTAGTTTTAACTTCTCACAGAGGGGAACAGAATGACTCTGGTAAACATGTGATCCAAGCAAGCAGCTCAAAGCTGTGATTTACTCTTTCAGACAGTATAAACTGACAGTGTGATAATGTACCTTTAGAACAAGAATGTGCTTTAGAGGCTCAGGAAACACTTACCAAGTGTAACTATTAAACACAGAACCCTCAGAAAACTCATCACTCAAACATGTGGATGAAGTGTTTATTTCCAGTAGTCCTTCCTTGGTGATGGAAACAACATTTTCATGTTTAGATAGTGCTAAAGCTGTTTTTTTTTAAAATGCTTCAGTGGAAATACCATATACAGGGGTTTTTTCCATGCTTGAGGTTTTTTTAAGGTTTTTAACATAGCTATGTGTTTTTACCCCTTTTTTTCTGCAGCAATTAAGATCATGGAAGAACCAGAATCATCAGGTGATGACATTTTAGCTACAGTCAGCACTTACAAAACGTTGCCTTTCTTTATCGACTCAAGTGATCTCTCTGCCGTGCAGCCTGAAGGTGTTATTCCAGATGTGCTCCCACCAGACCAAATAGCACCACTGCCTGCAGCAACCAGCCCATCCTACAGCCCCTCTGAAATCATTGAACAGTCCCTTGAATTACCAGATTCCTCAGCTCCAGCACCTGAGGACATTCCTCCCGATGGCACCGGGCTGGGAGTGCAGGACATTGCTGCTGAGTTAGATCGCATCGGCGCAATGAGCACAGCAGCACTGGATGAAGGGGAGCAAGGCAGTGGTGATATTTCCATGCTGATAACTGAACCTGCAGAAGTCACCCCAGCTCCTACTCTGAAGTATGTAACTACCAGCTCCATGACAACAGCAGCCAAAGGCAAAGAGCTGGTGGTTTTCTTCAGCCTGAGGGTAACCAACATGCACTTTTCTGATGACCTCTTCAATAGGAGCTCCTCAGAATACAAAGCACTAGAACAACAGTTCTTGCAGTTGGTGAGTGAAAATCAGCTTGAACAACATGTGCAGTAGTTGGGTGCAGTTTGAAGGAATACACTGAAGAGCACAATATTTTAACAATATCAGACCCTACTACAATCCGGTCTGATAAGCTGTATTTTGAAAGGATCTATAAGCCTGGGATGGTCTCACAGTATGAAGATAAGAGTTTATGAAGTCAGTGATGAAAGTTTTTACATGTTCAAGAGACTCCAGATATATGCCTGGCATGTAATTTATTTGGCTTTTTCTTGCATTCACATCAACAGTATAGCAGTGCTGATTACATCTAAGGTTTGTGTCTGCATGCTGGATTTAAAAAGAGGCCTTTAAAAATATATCATAGCTTAGCAGGGGGACTGTGATTAGATATGGATTTTCTCTATGGGTACAATAGGGCAGCAGGTCAGCTCAGTAACATGCCTATTATGCTATGCTCTAACCTGCCTGGACTGAATGTTTGAAAATAATTAAACTTGGCTTTTGAGTGAGGCACTTTTTTTCCTCTTCCAGATGAATAAACTCCCCAACTGCTATGCATTTCATTACAGGGGAAATTGCTGCCCATCCATATGTTATTAAGAAAGATGCAGAAGTCCAGAAGAAGACAGTGTTAAACAGAAAAGTTAATTTGTTGATGGAGTTTACCAACTGTGTTAAATTCAGAGAAATAAGTGTGTGATGTGTGTACTTGATAATGAAAAGTGACTATATGAGAAATTAATAGCAGGTAAATACTGACAGTAAGTTAAAATAAAGGCAAATTTCTGTTTTGCAGCTACTTCCATACCTTCAGTCCAACCTCACAGGTTTTAAGCACCTGGAAATACTTAACTTCAGAAATGGAAGTGTGATTGTGAACAGCAAAATGAAATTTGCCAGGACAGTGCCATACAATATCACAGAAGCAGTACACTGTGTTTTGGAGGATTTCTGTGATGCTGCAGCACAACACCTCAATTTGGAGATTGACAGCTATTCCCTGGATATTGAGCCAGGTAAGATTGTGTTACTAATGTACATGCAAAGGCAAAACCAAGCAGATTGTTACAGCTTCAGAAGTATGATGGGTTTGGAAATGACTATATTAGCAATAGCTTCCCAGTGATCAGGAGTAATAAGAAAACCCAAGATGTTGCAAGTTATCTGCAGACCTATTTTTATGCTATAATGAAAAGCTGGGTGGAGCTGTTGGTCTGTGCATGTTCTCCAACTGTTTTTCAGAGCCAAAGATAGTGACTCTCTAGAGTAAGGGCTGAGTGAAGACAGGTATAAGAAATACTCACATGCTGTTTACAGGTGTGACATGCAAATCTTGCACCAGAGTACATAAACATAATTTCTGATGATTATTACAATGGTGTAGGAAAACCATTGTTTAGAGCATCATTAAATCTTTTTTAAGGACTACAGAGTTCAAGACAGAAGGAGATAATTGCTAGGAATAATTGGATTCTACAGATACACACTAACCAGAGCAGAATTATATGTAGCACTCCATAGCCTTGTATTTCCAGAATCCCTCCTGATTTAATAACTTTGGAATAAGTCTGTAGTCATTGTTAAACAGTAGAAAGACAGTAACAACACTTCTAGACCCTTATGTCTGAAGATTAAAATCTTCAAAAACTGTATTTTTTTATAAAATTGAAGCCTGGACCTATTTTCAGGTTCTGGTAGCAATTTCAGGGCTGAATTTCATTTCATTGGCATGGAGAATGAAACCAATATCTGAGCATGCAGATGCTCAGTTTTGGTTAAGCTGTACAGATCTCTGACAATTCCAGAACAAAAATCCATCTACAGTTCATGCAGGCAGTTTCTAAACAGCTTTCATTTGACGTAACTTCTTCTGGCTACTAAAAGCATAGTGCAGATGCTCAGTTTTGGTTAAGCTGTCTTTTTATGTACAGATCTCTGACAATTCCAGAAAAAAATCCATCTACAGCTCATGCAGGCAGTTTCCAAACAGCTTTCATTTGACATAACTTCTTCTGGCTACTAAAAGCATAAGTAGGTTGTGGCAAAGAAAACTAATAAAATCACAGTATTCAAACCTTCAAATACTGTCATGACAAACTGATGTTTTGTTGAATAAAGTATTAAATGTGTTCATTATAAAAAGTGAACTTTGGGATGTCAGATGTTCCCTGCTTTAGTAGTAAATTTTCATTAAATTAAAATAAGAAAGTCACTAAAATGCAAACATAGGAAAATTTAAAAATCTTTCATCTTCATCCATATCAGATGCTTTACTGATGTGAGATTTCAAGAAAGGAGTATTACAATGAGTTTGCTGAGAGAGCTGTTCTTTCAAGGCTTAAGAGTAGTAGCAAAATGTCAAAAGAGAAAAAAATTGTCTATAGAAAGCCAACATATTCCCACATAGATATTTCAAAGCCCTACTGTGCTTTCATTTCAGAAAACAAACACACAAACTCCAACCTGTTTAGTAAATTAAGGCAATGTAAGTGAATTCCTACTTATTGTGAAAGGAAGAGCCATCTAGTGGTAATGATGTTCAAATTGAAACACTGATGGGAACTAACAGTCCAAAATATCTATCAGGATTCAGCAGCTGCAAAGGACTGACTGCATTGCTCATAAATAATACCATAAAGCAGGACTTTTAAAAATACCTGCATGCATTATTTCTGTAATCTGAACAAAGTGAAAACAGAAAATATAACAGAGTATGGCAGGTATGTATTAATGAAAAGGAAACAGGATCACCAAAAAATGATCTTCTAGAACAAAGTGAAAACAGAAAATATAACAAAGTATGTCAGGTATGTATTAATGAAAAGGAAACATGATCACCAAAAAATGATCTTCTTATCCAGCAAAACACTCATGCCAAACTCTATTTTTTTAAGAGATTACATATACACACACTCACAGTTAAGGAGCAAAGTATATCTCAAATCAACATGCACATTGTATATGGCAAAGTGAGATTGTGCATGCCAAGACTCCCTAGTCTAAAATTCAAAAAAGGAACTGGCCATAGAATTATAGAGGGGTTAAAAGTCAGCAGCTCTGCTGGATTCATTTCTACCACTTAAGCATATCCTGGTATGTGTCTGAAATTTCCAGTAAAGTCTACAATGCTGATTTTTTCTTTTAAATTAGCTTTACTGAGCATCTCATATGGAGCATGAAGTGGATTCAGAAGAAAATTCTCAGCCCAGTTAGTACCTGCAGGTACTAGCTACAATATCCAGTGCAAATCTTCTCTTTAAACTAAAATATTTTTTTAAGAAATTTTAATCCCACATAACTATAAAAGGCCACAGAGCCCAGCTTATACCTGTATATCTGCTCTCATTTACTTCTCTGTGCTCTCTTTTCTTGGTTTTGTACACTTCTTTTTTTTCCTTTTCTGGATTCACACATCTTACTGAAACTGTTTGCTGGCCTTCCTATAAACATCAAGTAGACTCATTCTCCCTTAATCTCACAGAGGCATCCCTTACTAATAGTTAAGAAAATGAAACAAAAAAACAAACCCAAGCAGCAAGTCTTCCCTATGCTAACACATCACTTTAAAAAGGCATGCAAACACATATCACATATTTTCTTTAGGCCATAACAGCATTTCTAGGTGGCAGATCTTATTTGTGCAATATTTAATAATCTAATTCCCTCCCTCTGTCATGTCCTAAATTATGTGTTTAAGCTCATTACAGCTGAAACTATTTCTCACACATAAGCAAGGATGTGACATAGTATCCATGAGCACTCACAGTAAAAACAGAATAAAAAATATCCCAATGTGAAAATCTTTGTCAGTGAGATGAAAATAAAATTAGGGTTTAATAGTGATGGGGTAAACAAATGCAGAAGTCAATGTAATCTTGCATGCTTGCTGTGTCATCTACGGGAAGAATGATGATTGCCCTTTTATGCTAGACTACATCCTCCTATTAACATGCCCAAGTGGCAGGGCAGTAAATGTGAATTGTTTTCTCTAGCTGCCACAAAGCCTGCCAAGTTACTTTGGGCTAATGCTTCAATTAATGATTTACCCATCCTTTCCAGCTGATCAGGCAGACCCATGCAAATTCATGGCATGTGACAAGTTCTCGGAGTGCATAATGAACGAGTGGACAAAAGAGGCTGACTGCCTTTGTAAACCTGGCTACGCCAGCCAGGATGGATTGCCCTGTCGGAGCCTGTGTGAGCTGCAGCCACAGCTTTGTGTCAATGGTGGGAAATGTGAGCTAGTTCCAGGAAGAGGAGCTGTCTGCAGGTAAATAGATGGTGATTAACATGCATTCTGTTAACAGTCCCCGATAATGTGTATTGCATGAACAAGTAGAGTTTGTTACTCCTAAACACACCCGAACTTCTAAGGTTCTAAACCACAAATGCTATTTCAGCTTCATTTGTGGGGTTAGAAATTTGCCAGAGATGTTTCAAGTGCATAATTTCCTTAAAATTTGTAGGTCGACAAAGGCTGTATCAGTGTCTTTTTTATTTAGCACTCACTCTCATGAATGTAAGAATATTATCTTTCCTCTAGCATATCATTTTCATGCAGGTACATAATAATTAATTGTAGTTGAAATAATGTGCTCATATTAAATTGAAGATTTTCCTTTGTTTTCATTTAAGGTCCTCTGTATTTTGTGCCTTAAAGTTCTGTACATTTTTTCTCTTCCTCTCCTTATTTTAGATGCCCTGTACGTAGACGTGAGCTTTACAAAGGACAGCGCTGTGCAAAATTTGCTCCAGAACCCATACAACCCTTCATTTTTAAACCACTCACTCTTGGCTTACTAGGCCTCGTTATTCTTTTCATCATTTTCATTATTAAATTAAGAAGAAAATGCAAAAGAAACTCTAATTTGCAGTAAGCTGCTCACAATCTTTTTCTACACATTTCAAAATATACTTTTTGTTTCTTTTGCAATTTAAATATCTTACCTAAACAAAAATGTTCTGCATTGTAGAAGTCCTTCACTCAGCAGCTGCAATTCAGAAAGTGCTGTAAGGATTAATCCTGCTTTTGAACACGATGAGCCCATATCTAGCTTTTGTCACACGGCTTGCAGTGTAAGTGCTTGTCTCAGTTCCTCAGAGGTCATTGATCACGAAGCATTACACGAGCTTGAAAACACAATTCAGCCTGGAGGTAAAACGCATGGAAATCCTTTTCTTACCCATCAACAAACAGCCCCACCTCAAATAACGGATCCATCTTCATCTATTAATTTCACAACTAAACCAAACGTTAATCTGCTCTCTTGCTTGGCAATTTCAAAACTGAAAATACTAACTTGTTCATTGATTTTCACATTTCCTGCTGTGTAGGTTTTCTAACAGGACTGTAGAACTGCTTTTCTTACAGCTCTCTTGCATGGCATTGGTGGCACATCCTATCTGAGTGCTTCTTGTGATTTGGTGAAATGATTAGTGGTTTCAGGTGGGTTTTTTTCACTCTTGTAGGTCACCGGACCAGTTTACAAAGTCAAGAGTGACAAGTTAGTCTCTGAAATGATTCGTTTCCAGCATCAACCAGACAAAATCAAGGTTTGTGACTATTTTCAAGAACTTTAAAAATCTGTTGTTTCCCTTTTGTCAGTGTTACCAGGAAGCCTCATAGCAATTCTATACAAAGAAAAGCTCAGATTTTTTTGGATGCTTGATATGACAATTTCTTCTTAAGTGCTTTTATGCAACAAAGTTCTAGTCTGTGTACCCATGTGCTAAAGTAGCACTCACAGGAACACATGTAGGAAGAAGGAATATCTAGAATGACAAAGTCACACAAAATGCAAACCAAAGGGAAGGTTTAAATAGCAGTACCAGATCACTTAAAAATAACTTGAGCCTGGTTAAGCCACATAGAGTTTGAACAAGTAGGAATTCTAATTTGGGGAGAATACTGCTCATACCTCAAACATTATTTCAAGTTTTGCAACTGGAAACCTCTTGTATCTTTGTGGGCGGCAATAAAGACAGGAGAAAAGCTGAGACAAAAATTTATAACTGCCAAGCTGTTTCTTACTTGTGATGCATCTGAGTATGCCCTCTTGAAAGATAGACAAAAAGTTTTTATTTTGCCATTTTCATTCTCCTGAGTCACAGCCCAGTTAGGAACCAAAAGGTTTTGCTACAGCTGTTAGCACCCACTGTTCTTGTGGGGAATATCAGTACACAAATTCCATGGCACTAGCTGGACACTATGGGAGACAGGATACCAACTATGTGAATCTTTGGCTCATTACATGTGTATTGCTATGTAAATAAAAGAACAAGCAATTATACCATATAGAAAGATATATTTTCACTTAACTTCATCATACCCAGGTCTGGTCTCTCCAAGCACTCTAGGTCACAGAGTTCCAGACTGAGCTGACAGTGAGGGGACTGAAACACAGATCTAGAGGTGGACAAAGCAGCAGGAGCAGCAGTTCAGAAAAGCTCAAGAATGATCTGGCTTCACTGCTCATAAAACCATGAGCACAGATGTTTGCAATTAGTATTTTACACCTCTCTTAAAAGAAATGTGCCTGTGGGTAATTGTAGACCAATAAACTTTCATACTTGCTAAACTACTTAAAATTACTACATAGAAAAGCATTAACATTTTATTAAAGTAATAAAATGGCAAATTTGTGAAAGCAAAGCAGGCGTGGGTCATCTAGGCTCTATTTGAATTGTCAAAAGTGCATAGATAACACTCTTCTCAAGATCTAATTAAATAAATTAATTTAGTGAGAAGTGAAGCAACCACAAAATCGAAATGGGTTTAAAAAAAACTAGGTGGCTATTTTTCACTGTTACTTAAGTTCACAACGAGTGTTTACATCAGAGCCCTTATGTTCAACACGTTTTTAGTGATTTGAAAAACGTAGGAGGAAGAAAATGTATGTAGAACAGATTTCAATAGCTGAAACTAAGAGCACCATTTCAATAACACAATCTAGAAAACTCCTTTGGGCCTAGAATTTTTTAAGCAGAATATAGCACTTGAATGGAACTTTCAGGAGTATGTGGATATCTAGAGTTCATAGGCCAAATTGAAAATAGCAGTATTTAAATTCTGTTTTGCAATATATAATTGCAGCGGTGACAGCATTTTAGAACACATTAGCTACAGTAAGTACAGCTCTGTATTTATACAGGCATATATGAAAATAGGCATAAAGTTCCAGTTGAAGCTAAAATAACCTTCAATTCCTTTCTAAACATAAAAAAATGCCTCAGTTTAGATATAGAACTGCTACATGGAAAGTTATTGCAAAACTTCTTAGTTATCAGAGGGGATTTTGGTTGGGTGGGTTTTTACCCAATTAGTCATCCAAAAACTAACATCATTTGACACTTCCAGAGATGTGGCATCCACAACTTCTCTGGGCAACCTCTTCCAGTGCCTCACCACCCTCCTTACACCTAATCTAAACCTACTCTCTCTCAGTTCAAAGCCATTCCCCTTTGTCTTATCACTACATACCCCTGTAAATAGCCTCTCTCCATCTTTCTTGTAGGCTCCCTCTAGGCTCTGAAAGTTGCTAGAAGGTATTCCCAGAGCACTTTCTTCTCCAGGCTCCATTCTCCTTACAATGAGAGTATCTCAACAGATTTTGGTTTCACCTAGTCTATTAGCAGTAGATAAAGAGTACATTTTCAAATTCAACCACGTTCTTCAAACATCTCATGAGACTTTCTCTTACAGGTATTCAAAAAAGAAGGTCTGCATTATTCAAGACTGGACCTCAGGATGAGTATGCATATGAAAAAAAAATCAGGATTCCTAAAGATACAAAGTTTTAGTTCTAAAGTCAGTACACATGAAAAAAAATTTGTTTTACTGAAGAAAAGCAACACGGTCAAGCTGAGCAACTATTTGCCCATTTCTAAAATTTGCCTCATAGAGGGTCACCACTGCTAAGATGCATGCATTAAGCATCCAGTTCTTACACATCTTAACTGTTTTATTTAAGAGCTGAGTGCTAGAAACAGATTCTGCTGAGACGTGACATTTTTCAATATTGTATGTCACAACTGTTCTGGTAAAAATGTCAGTGGAACTTCACTGCATTTCTATGCCCTTTTATTAACCCTCCTTGCACACACTTATGTAAGTGGCAAACAGAAATAAGAGCTGTCATTGACCAAAGGCCACGTTAAAAGTGTTTGGGAACGTTTTAATTCTCTCCCTGCAATGCTCACAATGCAAATCACACAGAAGTTGGAATTAATTTTTAAGGGTTTGTATGAACATCAGATTCCTATTTTTTCTGTTAAGAAACACATTGTTTTTACATATGTACATATACACTTAACTGCTTAAATTCTGGTGACAGTGAAATGATCAGGTTATCCTAAGACTTCAAACTTTTTGCTGAGGCCCCATACCTGGAGTTTCATGTTTTCAAAACATGACATTGACATTCCCAAGCACCCTCCTGGTAGTGAGTAGATTAGAATAGCACATGAGCATGTAAACTTTAAACTCAGTATGCATACAAATAAGTTTGAGAGGTTACTATTTGTTTTTGTAGAAGAAATCTAAGCAGACAACGGGTGGCCATTAAGTGTTTTATAGGCTTATTAATTTATGCTCTATGAATCCACAACCCTGATTCAAGTATGAGCATTGTTTTACCTTGAGCATCTTTTTCTTGAGTATGCATATATTTCTATTCTGCACCAGTGTTGTACATTATTCAGGCACTATTTGCCGCTTGGTGCACACCAGAAGTCGTACTTACAGCTCAAACTGAGCTTCTACAAAGTTCCTGACTATACTGGATGACAGCTCCTCATTCAGATGTGAAACTTTCGTGTATTCAGGACAGCAGCTGATTTTACTATCAATTTTTTTGACTTCGTACCGTGCAGGTACCACAGCAAAGACTGAACTTTACCTTATTATGTACACTCAAAAGAACTGTTTACGAATTCCAAACAACTAACTGCACGGATTTGCCTGCAAAACCACCAAAACTGGTGATTGTGTACGAATGAAGGCAATGCACCAAGAATACAAGGTTGAGTTTCTACAGCTGAAATAGTATTTTTACTTACTTTATTTAAGTAGGAAAAAAAAAAACATACAGAAGAAACCTAAGATGTGGTTTTACACAGTAACACTTCAGAATAAAAGTACTTTAAAAATACGTCTTGCAAGGCACTGGAAGTCATCCCTGCCAACAAATGTTAGCTTTTCACTATTGCTCATGTAAGCTAAGAATGCATTAAGAATGCTGATAGCATTCCATTTTTTTCCATTACAAATGTATTTTTGTATGTGTTTAGTACATTTCGATTCATACTAGTTATCACTAGCCAGACTTAAAAAATAAGTAATTTTAAAATGTGTATTTTAATAATGATTATTCATGATTGTATTTATCACTCTCAACTATTAATTACCAAATATATTTGCTGGACGTAAGCCTTTTGTATTTCAATAAAACATAATAAAACTATTTGCTTGAAAATTTCACAAGGAATTAACACTTCATCTCACACTAAAACACGTCATGTTATCTTAAAACTGATGTAAATCACAGAATCATTAAAGGTTGGAAAAGACTTCCAAGATCATCAAGTGCAACTGTTGACCAATCTCCACCTTGTCAAGTAGACCATAGGACTGTCACAACCAGTCATCTCTTGAACACCAGCAGGGATGGTGACTCCACCACTGCCCTGGGCAGTCCATTCCAATGTTTAACCACCCTTTTAGTGAAGAAATTCTTCCTGATATCCAACCTGAACCTCTCCTGGTGCTGCTTGAAGCCACAAAGGTACAATTGGAGATGAAAGCCATAATGGAAGTGAAACAAAATTACATTTCCTAGATAAAGGCTGAATTACTTCAATCTTCTTAATTAAAAAACTACCACTCTGATTTGGCCCTTAAGACAGGAAAATTTCCTAAGACTTGTTTTAAGGGAGGAAATAAAAACCACAACAAACCAACACTCCCCAGACCCACACCACTTCTCCACCTCAAACAAAGCTTTCCCTGTAGCATACACACAGCAGACTTGGTTTCACCAGTCACTAACTGTCATAAGATAAAATGGAAAAGATGCGAAGAGTACACAACATAGCAAATGAGAGACACATTGGAAATTATAGTAATAAGTGTTGAAAAAATAGTAATAAGAGGAAAAAGATACTTGTTTCAATAAATATTAAGAAAATAAGTATGAGACAGAGAGAATGAATTCAGAATTTTTTAATATCAGAATGTTATTTTGGAGGAATGCTTACCTTAGAAAGTAAAGGCAAAATCTTTACTAGAGTAAAGCTTTAAAGAGTAGCTTTAAGCACCAAAACCATCTGAGAGAAAAGCAGCAGACGGTTCCAGCACAGAAATCCTTTTATCCTTCTCGTAATTTAATTTACCCTTATTTATTATGTTTCAAATCTTCAAAGACAAAATGGTAAGAAGACACAAGTGAGATTTCAACATGGAATGCATTTATTTTTTATTTTTAATTTTCAGTACAGTATTAGGAGGTCATTTAAATACTTTAAATAAAGATTTTTGAGAAAAAACCCCAATGGATTTGACTAGGTAAAGAAAAACAATCTTAACAGTGGATGAGACACAAGTATTTAATGACCTTATGATCTTCCAAGTAGCATTCTCAAGAAAATGCATTTTCCTGGGTCACCTAGTCAGGAATGTAGCCTAGTTTGGAGATTCACTTCCTCTCCTTTGCTTTGTGGAGGGCTTTGTGCAGAAGATCTCAGCTCTAATGGACAACTTCACTGACAGGCAGGGATAATTTTATTTATTCTCTTTTTAATCAAACACACAGACAACCAAGACAGTGTGCTTTAACAACCAAATTATTTTTTCTGCTACAACTGTACATCTGAAGGGCATTATATCATACTACAGTCCTACAGATGAACCCTCTCCCCACCTTTTTATTTCCACTCCAAATCAACTAACTGTATAATTATTTGATACAGTAGATGGGACCACAAAAACAATTGGTGAGCAGCTGAATATTGTCTGACGTGTTAAAACAATTGGTGAGCAGCTGAATATTGCCTGACGTATTAAAAAAAAATGTATCTGAAACTAACTGCAAATGAATTTTGTTGCATATAAAGATCAGTAAACTAAGAGCAGATGCTGCTTTTAGTACAGAGAGGAAAAAAAAAGGGGGAGGGAAAAAAAGCAGCCTGCTACTGTGCAAACTAGAATATCCTGATGGCTGGAATGTATCTTTTTCTTGCCTCAGAAATACTGCTGGAGCAACACAGAGGTGGGAACATCTCCTTTAGGAACATCCAGTCACCAGAACTTCTTCCACTATTTCAAAGTCCATTTTATTTTTCTAATAGCTCATATTTGTTAGTCATTTAGTTAAGAAAGACTCCTATACACTCCAACCTGAATAAAGAATTTTCTTTCCGATCCCAGTCAAGGGAACCCTGTCATAATCAAAGGAACAGCCTGGGGAAATGCAGTTAATTTTATTTAACTTCCCCACAGGTATGTTTATACACATATATACTAAAATAGTTAAGCATATATATGTATATATACATACACACACTTAAGTGTTGAGTTTCTTTACTTACTATGTTCAGTCTTGTAAGCTCCATGGTTTTTTTTATATAGATACATATAAACTGAGACTGAACGTGTTAAGTCAAGCAGCTAAATTCAGACAGGAATAAATACAGGTCAGTTCCATGATTTTTCTCCCTTGTATCACATGAGCAAGCACAGCTCCTTGAAGTGCTAAGTTTCTGGAGGCTGGAAGTTGTGAAAGTTTGGTTCCAATGCAGCAAAACATGAAACCAGTAACCTAAATTTCATAAGCTGCACCTTTAATTTCATGCAACACTGTACAGGTTTGGACACTACTTTCTAGCCAGCAGCCTGATGCACTTCTCCTTTCATCTTCCAGCCAAAATTTACAGATTCAATGAAGAATTTGTGTAGAATGAAAACATTTTCTCATTTGCAATCACATGGCCAATAATAGAGTGGGTATGCAGTGAGAGCTGAGATTCCCTGATGCAGTGGGTTTGTACAGAGTTAACTACTACTTGAGTATCTCCACAAGTATTACAGTAAGGAGTGCCATTTATAACACCAAACAGACTGTGGCATGAAGCCACAATCTAAGGTCAGCAAGGATGTATGCATAAGGAGCTTTTGCTGTGCTACAGAAATGTACCTCTTGAAAATTCAGTATATTTATGCATTTAAAAACTAAAGTTTCCAAGAGGTTTCAAACTGAGTAAAGAGTGAGGAAGCCAATTTATAGTATAAGCAAACTTTGTCAATTAAAAGAGCAAGATTTCAGGTTAAGTAAGTAACTGGACATCAAGCCACTTATATTTTGATTTCCTATTGGAAAGCTAATAAATAGTCAGATTTAGTTTGTTGAAATAATGGCCAGCATGGTAAAACAATGTTCACAAAGGTGAAAGAGATGAATCTTAAAATGGTATTAAATTAATGATTCCCACCCACAAAAAACTCCCAAAACAAATTGCCTATTAAGGGAAGTGTTACAAGCTATGAAACTTGACAGAGGAGATTTAGATAAAGCTCAGTGTCCAAATCACTGTAATATTAAGATGATGTGTGATGTTATTGGACCAATTTCTTACACAGTCTAACAATGAGACCTCACATATCTCATCAGAATTAAAATAAACAGGATGCCTGAGGCTCAGGCCTCGATATTCATTGAAGTTAAATTGCCACCAAAAAGCTGAACAAATTTCCCTTATGCTATCCTTAATCTTATATGTCTCCAGATACAAGGCTTGGACAACTTTGAGTAATACGTTGAAATTACACTACCTGGCTAAACAAACTGTCCAAGAACTTCTGACAGAAATATGGTCAGAAAAATAAGTCTAAAGCAAATTTGTACTTTAAGAGAAAAAAAAAAAAGAAACTAAGAAGTGGTATAAGCCCTAATGAGCAGTACATTCTTTGAGGACCTTCGATATTACACTACATCCACATACATGAATGCTCTTCTCGGAATGTACGGAAAGCAACTTCTCTTAAACCAAGACAGAGAATGCATTAAATAGGAATTTATGGGTCTCAAGTTTGGGAGGATTTCCCATCAGATTCTGAAAATAAGAATAAGTCACTAAATACAGACACTAAGAGTTTGCAAATCAGGACATAAAATGTCTCAGATTATATAAAAGTATACTCCAACTTCTCCGTAACAGAAGTCAAAGCTAAGGCCTCACAATTCCAGTTATTAGAAACAGCATGTCCTTTTTACTAGGCCACCACTTGAAGCCAATTATTCAGTGTTTTAAAGAAAGAATGTTATAAAAAGCTGGTTGCAATGCAGTTCTTTGTAATATGTACCCAAGTACAGACAGATTGCTTAAAAGTGTTTAGAGTTATAACAGAAACTGCTAAAGAAAATGCAACATATAAACAAAATGCAACAAACTACACTGACTGAAGTTCCTTCAAGGTCCTCATACCTAGTAAAGTTCACTACACAAATTAAGCATCATAAAGTACAAATTAACAAACCACATGATTAATAAAATCTGTTCACTTTATATTAAACATCTCTAATATGATTATAGAATGTTTACATCCTCTGCTGCACAGAGGAATTCTTCCCTTTGTATCATGGGCAAGGGTTCTCATCTCAAATGCTACTGTGAAAGATGCCCATTTATTTCAACAGGTTCTGCAGCATCGCCGTAGCGTACGTAGGACGAGCTTGTCTGCTTGCAATTGCATTCTGAAGATACTGGATACCTCCACAGCGCTCCCAAATTTCTTCAAAGTGTCTCGGCAAAATTTCAGCCCCTCGCTTTCGGGTTAAGCCAGTCTCTTCAAGATTAAGCTCACACATATCCATATCATCCTTACCTGAAATGGTAAAGGGAAAATGTTTTTACATCATTCAAAGGTCCCCATTAACAGATTAGATCTTTGTTAATAAGATTTCTTCTCTGAAGCTCTGGTTTGTTAAAAGACTTCCGAATTTATGGGGAAATGAGTCCTCAGACACAGGTATTTTTTGGTTTGTTTTTTTTTGTTACACACAGAGCACTAGAGCAATATCGGAATAAACTAGTATCAGATGTTGTAATTGACAAAGTTGTGCTTAAGAAGCAAGTACAAAAGAACAAAGGACAAAGTTGACAAGATTATCATCTTGATATATTCTCTTGTAATCCATTACAGGGTGACAACTGCATTTATTTTACATATGCTTTCAGTTTTAGGCCATTTCACAGTGAACTGCTGTTTCTGTTTGGTTAAAAGTAGCAAAGCAATGACGAACTCCAGACTTTTGATCAACTAGTTAATCTGTCAGCCTCCCACACAGAACAAATTGTGTTCTTACCAAATGGGACCAACACAGGCAATCCAATGGGAAGGGTGTAGCTCACACACTAAATTGTAATCTCATTTTTAACAGGTGAACCATTGAATATGATACCCATGACAGCAGTGCTATTTTTAGCTATGGGCTTTGACACTGAGCAGCAATGGTTGGTATAAGGATTCTATTAAAAATAATATTCAGAAAACAAACTTATGTTGCTAGCAAAGCATAACTCCACAGGAAAATAAATTGGTTATGGCCTTTTCCTTGGTCTCCAAGATAAACACAAAAACTCCAGACAGAACCATAAAAAGCATTTCTCCAGTGTTTTCTCCCCCTTTCACTATCCTCCAGAAAAGGTGGACACATTTCACTACCAGATAAATCTCTACCTATCCATTGCAACATTTAGTTTTTATTTTAAATGTTGAAGATTAAAAAGCTATTCTCCCATACCAAGCACATAATAGGGCAAAAGCATCAGTTTGCTATTAGCACCATACTATGGAAAGGCAATATAAGGTATGTATGAATTGTTTTGATACAATCTGCTCATAACATTTCAAAGCTAACTTAAAAACAATACAATGATGAATAGACCTTTCCCAGATGAATTGTGATGTTTTATCTTCACACTGTCTGCAGTTCAGTGAATAATACGAGGACACTTAATAAAGACATTTGCATGTGGATTCTCACTCTATATACAAATACTTTGTTTTATATATGTACAAGTAAAACACGTGGCTAATTACATCTCCAAACAATTTCCTGCAACATTTGGCCACCATCAACAGCAGCCTCAAATTCTGTCCAGATAAGAACTGCTGATGAAATTAAAAATAAAAAGGATATAGCTTGGGAAACTTGTATCCTCAGGCTCTTTTTCTAAAGCAAGTTATCAACTTTGAACTTTTTCCAGGTTTGAGTTTTTCTTTCAATACCAACCTGCTACAAGCAGAATGGGTGCCTTGTCAGGATGAAGTTCCATTTGTCGAGCAATCCATGGCCCATCAAAATGTGCATACCACCAGCCCTTCTTCTTGTTCTGGGGATCTTTGTACTGGTCCGCGGGGCGGATGAAGGGAATGCGGAAGTAACGCTGTTGTCTGTTCATTTCAATCTCCTGCTGCCTGCCTGGTAGCTGGGCTGTTGGGTTCTGTTGTGCTATCATATGGAAAAAAACAAACAAAAAACCCAAAAAACCAAAAATAAGCAAACAAAAAAATTACAAAACAAAAAAATCCATATTATTACTTACTTGATTAATCGTCAATTTTTTCAAAAAAATAAAACCGAAACAGCAAAGAAGAAAACAAATCCCACCTCCCAAAACCTGAGAGATTCTCTCTGAATTCAAAATCATCAAAAGTCTCATCAAACCTAAAAACTATTCCCATCTTACATAATGTGCATTCCTTTAATCACAACGGCTCCAACACTGGTGAGGAAAGGGTCATGTTAAGTATTGCATCTATCTGTTGTTATAGAGGTTGCTCAATGGCATGTTTGTTTAAACAAAACAGATTGAGCAAAATAGCACATTCTGCTTTAAATCAATATTTAAGGTAAAACTTCCTATAGAAAATTTCTTACCAACCAGAATAATTTATCAGTAACTGCTTTAGTTCTGTGCATCTCTTTGTAAAACAAGGTCACAGCTCAAAGAAGCATTTCAAGTCACAAAAACACAAAACATCACTTGAAGATTTTTGACAGTCAATGCAGAAGGGTGTATAATTCTGTTAGAAGTTACTAATTTGTTAATAGAAATGCCAACAACAATTATTGCTTATTACAAAGCTGACATCAAACATAACTTTCCACCTAGATTTCTGTGTACTAAACTCCAGAATTAGAACTTATATCTGGCTGCTTTCTTGGTAAAAGAAATTCTTTATTTCAGACCACTAAGATCAACTGACCAAATGTCTAAAGGAGTCAGAGTTATATGAAATCTTTTTAAAGCTTCATTCGTATTTTTGGTAAATATTTTCCATCTGCATTTTTAGACTCTGAATTCCACACATTTCAGACTCTGGTGGGAAACTTTCTTTCAAATAAAAGCACATACTCTGTATGTTAACTCATCAACTGATCAATCTTCTTAATGTAATGAATACACTATCATAGTTTTAAATAGTAAATGCTCTTACAAGAGAGATCCTTTCCTTTAATAATTGCCTCCTGCAAAAGTTTGTTACTGATCTTGTTGCAGTGGTTTACATCACCACTGTTACAGATACCCTGTTTAAGAAACTCTGAATTTGAAACTATGCCACCTCTACAAAA